>NW_008824775.1:314348-324673 GCF_000699105.1 Pygoscelis adeliae
ATGGGATATGTATAATATCCCATATTCAGGGAGATGTAGGTGGGGCAGAGGTTACAGAGCGCAGGGTAGGCAGGGGATAAGGTGCTTGCACCAGAGGTGGTGTGTCCCTGCCTTGGGCTGATGGCAGGATGGGTCATGCAGCTGGCAGGGGAGGACCTGCTCCTCTTAGTGAAGAGCCCACTGTCCTTCTCACCAGCTGCTGATTCACTTCTGGGTCTCTTTGTACATTATATATGATGGGAGACCCAGATGTCCAAAACTGCATTGGCAGGGAATGGGCAAATGCTTGTGATATAGGAGGCTTACACGGAGCCCCTGAACTCCGGTTGCCAAATCACAAATCCCATTAAAATCCACGGGACTCTTTCTGTAGAGGTCATGGGATTTGGATCACATTTAAAACTTTCTCAGAAAGTGAGGGTCTCAGCTGGACCCACACAGTCGCCTGGAGTGCAGCTTGGAAAGCTCTGCCCTGCCATCCCAACACATCTGTCCCATTTGCTTGGATCACTGTTGACCATCTGAGCCCAGGTGTCCCTCATAGAGGTGTCCTGTTCAAGGCCCCTTGGAAGTAAAATGTGCCTCAGGGCGCCAGCCCATATTTTCTCAGGTGTAGGTGCTATGTGAAGTAAAGATGTCAAACAGCATCCCTGTTGAAGTCCCAGAGCGTTGTCCTTAGCCTCTCAGCACTCCTCGGTCTGGGTGGGGTCTGCTTCTGCAAGCACCAATGGGCAATATACCACCCGGGTCTACCGGTCCCACGTGGTTCAGAAGGAAAGTCATATTTTTAGAAGTATTTGAAGGGGGGCATAGGAGATTTATGGCCTTGGACATGTTTGTGCGGTTTACTTTGTTTGGCAATAGTTGGTGGGTACAATCTATTCCAAGTGCACATCTCATGATGGAATAGAGCCTTTTATGTCCATAATGCATGACTATTATATTGTAGTAACAGGCAGGGCAAGGAAATAACAAATGAGAAGATAAGAGATTAGTATAGTCTTTAAAAAATGTCTATTATTACTCAAAACTGTATAACTGTCATTGCTGAAGACAAATTGTATTATAAAAATACAGCATAGCATTATCTGAATTAGGGAATCATGGCTTCTAGCGGCATAAATACCATTGTTTTTGGCATTTCAGCTACAGTGCGAGTATGTAGTTCTGCTTGTTCCATAGAATGTGGAAAAGCTAAGTCAAAATTTCCTGACAACTTCTGATTCAGCAATTTTTACAATAAGTAAAGGTTAGATCTACCTGAAAGCCTGTTTGGGGGGAATTTGAAAGATAAAATAAGAAAGCCAAAAGAGAGCAGGGAAGGGAAAAGAAGAGGAGGAGGCAGTGAAAGAGACCAGAGACCTTAAGGAGGTGAAGGAGAAAGAACATCTCAAACGGAATAAGAAGGAAACCTGATTTTCAAATGTACAAATCAATCCAGGTTAATTAGGTCAATCTATCAAATTGTTAAAAAGGTAGGGAAAAGACCAACTTAAGACAGCAAAAAATTAATTGCACATAAGATTCATGATGGTGGAATGAAATAATTTGGCCTCTTCTTCTCCACTCTCTTTGTGTATGACTTCTATTAATAACTTCACTATTTTAGTGATGCTGCTCAATTGCCATTCATTTTGAAAGTTCCTAAATATTATTTGCAAGACACATTAAGCCAAAACATCTCAGACTTACGGTGTTATATTAGGATACTAGGTATTACTTAAGACTTCAGTATTTCTGAGCTCTGTCGCTTGTTATTTGTGGTGTTTGTAAGTGAATACCAGACCGAATAAAATCTGAGGCCAGCAAACACGGTTAAGGTATAATTATTATCCAGTTAACTCAGATTGACTTGCACACAGTTGGAAAGGGTGTTCAGCTGACCTGGTTAATGAGTAGTTCATAAACTGTCACTCTTCCTCTTCATGGAGAGGAGAACTGGGTGTAATTTGTACAGTTTAAATGCCTGAGCAAAATACTATAATTTCAGTGGTATCTGCTCTACTCATGTAAATTATTTGGGATACTTAGATTCATCAGGAAAGTTCATTTCCTGTCTTCTCTGCCCATCTTCTAAACCGGCCACAACACATGGAGGAGCCTCAGCTAGACGAGAGGCAGTGTTTCTCAGCTCCACAGCAGTACAGGTTACTAGGTTGCACGTTGGCACCTGCAGACAGATGCTAGAAGGCTGTGGGTTTACAAGTGGGACCTAAAGACCCAACGCCAGGTCAGGAACTTGCATTGCTGGTGAGGGGGACAGCTGGCAGCTTGCAAACAGTTTTAGGCACACGTGCTCCAGAAAAGACAGCTAAATAGACTGTGGTACTCAGGAGACCTTTTGGGCCTTGTTTTACATAGAGATGCTTTTCATTTGTTGGCCAAAGCAAAGTTCTGCTTAGGCTTCTGTAGCCTCTTCCCCTGCATGCAAAGCTAAGTCATTAACGATCCCAATAAACTTCCCTTTTCCATCAAAGTCTTAACAAAAACACTTAAAACAGGTACTTTAATACTGTTTTGTGTACTTACAGCCAATTTTTTTAAGAACAGTTATTCACAACATTTATTTAATCTGTGAGTGCCTTGCAGTGTCATACAGATTTGGTGGGTTTTGCAATAACAATGGCCAGTAAGTCAGTAAGCCAGCTTGTCCTACATGGTACTGGGGACTGATTTTCTTAACTTTTTGAAGTTATTGCCCAAATCTTTCCACACAAAGAGCCAACTCATTCCCCCTTTTCCACCGTGGTTTGTAAAGATGGGATTCATCTGATCAGATGTGTATTTTCAATGTTGACATCCGAGCTAATTGTCTAGACTGTCCTCGCTGTTGCAGGAGAGAAACAGGGACGCATCGGTCTCAGTTCACTTAAGGCAGACAGCTAAAACAGGCCAGATGAGTGACACATTCTTAGTGCACGTTTCTCTCCGGTGACTCTCACGTGAATCAAGATGATATGAGTGTGGATGCTTCAACGTAAGAGAGTCTTTACCACCTGCGAGTGACATCCTGCATGAGGAAGATTAATTCCCCTTTAGCAAGGAGGGAGGGATGAATTGCAGGTATAAGGGACTGCAGCCCTTACTGAACAAAACAGGCTTTTGATGATTAATTTCCTGCTATATTTCTTATATACATCTTGGCTCCAGAAGAAGCATGAATTTCAGAACCATTTTTACATGCTAGGCTTCTGTGGGACTGTTTTGGGTTTGAGGAGGGAGCTGTTTTGCTTTTCTTTTCTTCTTACTCTTCCCTTGAAATACTTAACTGTGGTTTGGTCAGCCAGAGTTTGTTATGCGTCCATTGCCCAAATGTTCTTGTGCAAAGCACAGTAATCCTTGAAGTCATGGCACTGAATTTCATTGCTGTTTAAAGACCCTTTGGCAGATTCCTAGAATCAGCTTGAGACCAAGAGGAAACAGTGCTCCGAATATTCACATTTTAACACTAGTTGTCATTCAGTGGAGTAACATCTGCTGCTTCCTTAATGTGCTGTTTTTTCCAGGAAACTGAATCAGTAACAGTTAAGTTTTATCTGGAATTAGTGCCGATATGGTGATCCTTTGGAGGGGAAGGGGAGAGTTTATCTGAATGGCCAGGAGCAATGAAGAACTCTTCAGTTTTTGGTGGTGTTATGAAAAAGTTAAGCAGCCTTTATGTTGCTACTAACTAAAAGAAAACCAGCACCAGCTGTATCAAAGAAAGAACCAAAATAAACCCTACCTCTGTGTAGCCGGTAGAGTGGATCTAAGGACAGATTTCATCCTTCCTAAATAGCTCGGACGCTTGCCGTGGGTTTTGCAGTCTGTGTACGCAAGAGCAAAAAATCTGCTTTCTGCTGTTCTTCTGGTAACCAGGGCCAGATACTTGATGACCTACTTTTTATTATTTGGTCAAGCAATGTATTATTCAGCAGGCTTCCCAATTAATTGATTTTCTACTGTTTGGGATATAAGAAATCAAGCCAATAACATGGATGGTGTTCATGATGGTAACATGGCCAGACAATGCTAAGAGGGAGGATTTGGGGATTTTGTTTTTTTTAACTGATGCAGTTAAGTGCATTCATTTGTTCATTGGAAGTGCATTTAAATTGGCTTAACCATATGTTCATTTTGCTTTTTGTAATACTGTAATACTGACAGGAGTGAAACTTCCCAAAGAACAATTCCCTTACGCTTCCAAACATGATGTTAACCAGGTCTGTTTTAATATTCTTTCACTGCATAAAGCAAATGCATAAAGCAAACTCATTTATCAAATAAAAGAATAAAAACACTGAAACATGATTACTTTTTTGATGGCAGTTGAATAGGTGCTATATTTTAACGTATGATAGAACATCAAACAGATTCATTATGATTATTGCTCACTATTACAATAAAGATAACCTTTTTTAGGATCTGATCCTTCAAGCATTTGTACACCTGCCTAACTTTGCAGATGACTTCAAAGCAGCTGATCCCATGTTTTCAGGACTGAGACTTTAATGCCTGGACTCTTAAATAATACATCGCTTAAAGTGTAAGAAAGTGGATGAGTTAATTATTTAGTTTGTTTATTGCAGTCTTTAACACAGTTGCCAGAAAATAGAACAGGTAAGTAAGAAGAGTCACAACCTGTAGAGATTTTAAAATACAGAACAAAACAGAAAGCATCATGTTTCCATTTGCATAGATTCCTAGAAGTAACAGAGAAACTCAGCTTGCAAATCAGAAATTGTGAATGAATTCAGCAGATTTGTCAAACGACATAATTTAAAAATAACTGATGGGTATAGCATATGTCAAAACAACCCAGGCGAGGCAGCTTCAGTGCCCCTGCTCCTTCTTCCGTGGGAGTCAGCAGAGACTTGCTATCCGCCTTGCTAGGGAGGGAGGTTTACCTCTCATCACTGGGGGTGGGCGATCTCCCCTGGAGCCTGCCTGCGCCCTTACCCCACCCTGCCGTCCCTCTGCCACCATCCCAGGACGCATCTGCAGAGCTCTGCCCAGCGGTGGCTCTTTTCTCCCCTGGTAACAGAATTTCTATCCTCTTTTGAGTCAGTTGCCTTCCCTGTCCTTTATGTTTTTGCTTAGAAACATGCTGCTGCTTCAAAGGTTTGCAACAAGAAGTGTTTGACAATCCGTTGGTGTTAAGCCAGGTTTAAATCAAAGCACAGCAGTCAAGTTGTATCTCATATAGCGGCTGTGGGACTGATTTTTCCTTTCAGAGGTGTGGCTGATTTGCTGTCTTTCCCAAACATAAGTATGATTTTCACAGAACAACATTACAGAAAGGGAAGAGTTGTATAGTTGTCCAGTTCATGAGCCAAAACAGCATCCCAGGCCATAGGAAGCATGCGCTGTGTCATATATGAACCAGTGGGCAGCAAAAGATCGGGGGAGAGAAATCAATTTATACCAGATACATATTTATACTGAATGTATACCCTGATACCTGAAAAATGTTTGTATATCATACATGAATATTGTTGCTGGAACACGGGAAATATTATAGCTCTGCTGTTTGTTTCCAGTTACTGTTGGAAAATTAATGGTTTGCTGAAGCAAATAGATCACCACTTGGCAGCTGTTACTGGCAGGACAGACAGTAAAACACACATATGCTGTGCATAATATTTCTGTCTCCTTTTCTTTCTTCTGACTGTAAATGAAATAAAGTACTGGTAGGTGTTTCCGACCGATGTTAAGTTGCTCTTTGTTAGTCTTTAAACAAGATGAATACGCAAGGATTGGCCGTAGTTGGTTTTCTTTAGCACCCAGCCCTGGTTGGTTCAGCAAGCTGAAGTTATACTCGTGGCCAGATTGAGACACGTGAACAGTTTTTGTGAAGGCTGTTTCACTAAGAAGGGTCACGATGAGTGCCTGAGATGAACCCTAAAGCTGGCTGATCCTCATTATTGAAAAGTAGAGTATTATCTTCTCGTGAGTTCTCTGGCTGAGTTCACATGCGGGAGCCTGTGTGTAGCTGTGTCACTGCAGGAAAACTGTACGTGACAGTCATCTGGTACTCCGCTCTGCGAGGGGAGGTCGCCTGCACACAGGTGGCATTTGTCACTTGGTAGCCAAAAGCAGTAGCTGCTTTCATTGGTTTTCATTAAGGCTCTGTCACTGTTAAAGCCTACGCAGTAAGTTAGGGTTTCTAGCCTCACTTTTCAAAGCCAGAAGTAAAATACAAAGTTCCCTTGTGAACAACTCCCAGGATCTTCTCCTCTTAGGTATCTGAGGCAAATGGTATATGTCCCATGGCTCTAGATGGTCATCTAAAGAGCTGGGTGGACGCATAGAGCCCTAATGTCATCAGAAGAAACTTGGATGTCAGCTCTCATTGCCCTGACCTGTCTGTGGCATGGCTGTGTAAGACTGTGGGATACGTAAGGGCTGCCTTATTTTGACCTTAGACAGCAGGGCTGGAAGGACCCAAGGAGGTCACAGGGACTATCTCACAAGACCAGGGTACAGTGGTACTTCTCAGATATCGGTTGAGAAGTCTAATCAGAGTTGGTTTCCTGGAGATTAAAAAGCACAATCTTGAACTGTGTCAGTGTATTTCTTTCAATAGAAGAAGTTTATATGCTAAACCAAAAGGAAACCTGCTTGTTTACAAGTTCTGTCAGCTTTTGTTAGCTATCCTTTTCTTCATGCCCTTCAGTTTCTTTCCATCAACCACCTAACACAGCCCTTTTCTCCCATCAGCAGCTTTTATTTGGCTAGTTGTGCTTTTGTAGTCCTGCAGTCTTTCAAAAGCCTCTGCGTTTCACCTCTTTCTTTTGTAGGAAAGCACCTCTGCCTCTCGCAGTAGACTTCTGTGGCTGTTCATGGTGAAGTTTTCATAAAGTTGCCTCTCCTCGTTTCTCCCTCTCACTGTCTCCCAGTCTCTCCCCCGTAGCTGCAGATAAAGAGTGCTGCTCTGAATGCTCGCTCTTCAGGGAGAGCGGGCCATGCGTTGCAAGTTTTAGCATGCTGCTTGGCGTGAAATCAAGACCTTGATTGTTCTGAGCAACCCGGTGCTTTTCCACTGGGAAAAGGGTGGTAGCCTCTTCAGCAGCTCTTCCCCGGCTTTCTTAGGAGCCTGCTGAGGAGTCATTAACCCAGATTTTAAGAAAAAAAGACAAGAAGAGATTTGTTCCAGTCTCGTCAATATCTTCATTCAAACTCATGCAACTATTTCAAACTGCTTGAAGTTTAAAACCTTCTGTATGTCCCTGTTTGTTTGGTTTCTTTTTTAATTTGGTGACTACAGGAAAGGCAACTTTGCTTTTTGAACAACTACCTACTGATCTCTCGCTTTGGTGAATTTAGGATGTCTTTCTTATCACTGATATGTTGCGTATGATTCATTTCCCTTCCCTTGCAATGTTTAAAATTTACATGTCCAAGTCTAGCCTAGACTCCTTTTATAGTCAAAAGACCAAAACAGGTACCTCCAAAGGGCTATTCATCCGGTCTTTCTGAGGTGCAGACCTTGCAAGAAGAACTGCTCTCAGAGAGAGACTACTTCTTTCTATTGACTGTGAGCAGAGCGGAGAGTGACTAGCCATGAGCTGAGGTGTCTAGTTTCTGAATACTTTAATTCAGATGGATAACACCCACCTATTACCTAGGTATCATATAAAAAAGGGTTATACACCTTCTCTGTCATTTTATCTTGATGTCATTGCATTTTTTCTGTTGATTTGCATATATAGCTTTACAAAGTAGACATAGTTTCTCACAATGACAGCACTTTCTTATGTCTTACGCAAACTTCATATTTGTCTTAATATTCTTTTACCACCTTAAATTCACATCATAAGCACACTGTGGCAGGCTCTGCGTGACTTTTGCACTGTAATCTTTACAACATCACTGTGACTTCTTGAAGTAGCTATTATCCTGCTCACAATTAAGGCTACATAAAGTCACTTCAGAGCATTCTCATTACTTATCTCATCAACTTGAATAAGTCAGCTGTTACCAAATGTTTTATTTTTTAAATAGCAGAATGCATCAGTACAACTGTGATTCAGATTCATTACAAATACAAAAATAAAGGCTCGTCTCCCTTTTCTTTTCCCATCATGTATTTCCTATCTTGTGGAATATTTACTTTACATACAGTAACACTCATCCTAATTCACTGAGCCACATTCAGAATTGTAAACTCTGCATTGTGCATCACTGGTGAAAAGACATATTTTGTCCTCATTTTTAGTACTCAAAGCAGCATAAATATAATCCTGATTTTGCAGCTCAATGCTGGCAGACTAGATATTTTCACATTGTTCTCAAAATCTTCACATTGATAGTATTTCTTTCATGATAACATTTATTTATCAAAGTTTATGCTGCTTTGACGTTTTATAAAATAACAGCAAAGATAAATGGATCGATTGACCCCAAGAGCAGTTTATTTATCCCTTTAGTCACACTTCAGTGGCAAAATCAATACTCTTCTGAAATATCTGATATTACAGTGGTTCCAGTAAATACTGACATTCCTGAGCTATGTGAAGGGGGAACAAAAATTTATTATCAACTTAGATTTTTAGTACCTTTATTGATTTTTCTGGGGGTGCTTGAATTTTTATTTATCTGTAGCTAAGTAAGTGACCTTTGTTTCAAAAAAAAACCCCAAAAGCAAAACCAAAAAGCCTTAAGTTTAAACCCTGTAAAAAGTAAAAGAGGAAAAACCACACATCTAACACTGTCAGTGACAAGGATCTTGGCAGAAGAGTATGTCTGGTTTTAAATGATACATAGCACACCACTGTGTGTTCTTTTTCGTACTATCTCTGCATTTGAAACAGCATAACGTAATTTTTTTTGTACTGATATTGTTGACATCCGCTTTGTGCGACAGCTAAGATGTTGCTGAGTCTTGCGTTGCTACCAATTATTTTGATACAAAGTTGGACAAGATGAGTGACCCGAAAGAAAGTGAAAAAGTAAGCAACAGGTTACATACTTCATCCAATAAACAGATCTGACTCCTGCAAGCATTAACAGGAATTATGCACACGTATGGAAGAAAGTTTTCTCTCTCTTATCCCTGGAAGCTTTGAACATGTAAAAACTGGATGAGAAAGGTAAGATTCAAGGGAGTTCCTGAGGGCGACGTGGAGTTTCCAGTTTGGGGGATCTCACCGAAAATGTGTTTGGAGAGAGTATAGCAGAGAACAACTTATTTTCTCAATTGTGCTAAACTGAGAGGAACCCATTGTATCAAAATTTGGAAGATAGGTAGTCCTAAACCAGTCCAGTGTTTGGGACAGAGATGGTCTGGAAAGCCTAAGTTCGGCAGGCAGCAAGAAGTGTGGGTTCATCCCAGGTGGACACAGGGGGACGGGAGGGGGCCATCAGGGGTCTATTTCAGCCTGGCCATACCGTGCTTATGTGCGCTGAGTTGTAGAGTAGTTGTCCCAGCATATGGCAAAGATGGACTAAGCCACTGCATGGCTTGGAAGATTTCATGTGACTCTGCTATCCCTTCTGAGCAGATGGACAAGGTTGAAGAGGATAGGTGGAATGAAAGGGGTAAGAGGAAAACTTGGGGTATAAATCAGCTTTCCTGCTGTTTTGCATCCTGGCCACTTACTGAACACCACCCATGTTACTCACCTGTGCATAAAAAATGGAATGTAAATTTGAAATGCATACACAGGGGGTGCCTGCTTCTGCATGTTTGTATAAAACAGCGAAGCTCCTTAGGAAAGTTATCTTGGAAGAAGCTACCTTTCTGCTTTCCTTTCTGCTACCTTTTCTGCTACCTTTCTGCTTACCTCTGCTACCTTTCCAGTAGCAGAATATTTGAGACCTGAAAAAAACCTGTAGAAACTGGCAAAAAACAAGCCATGGTTTGAAGTTTGAAAAGTTACTGTTTCTTGCCAGTTCCTTTTCTACCTGGGATAAATGTGCTCATTTCTGAACTACCTTAATATTATTTAAGCCACAGCTAGGTTTAAATCTTGAACACTCTTCACCAAACTTCACCAAAAAAATAACTGATAGCGAGTGCTCTGACTTGGCTGTCATGCCTTCAGCTGTCACTTTGTTCAATCCTTATCTCAAACAAACGGTTTGTTCTGGCTTCCGTTGGCATCGCTCATACAGAAACACAATCTGCCATCAGCAAGAACTAATGATATGTTTATGGTTCCTTGATGGAAGTGTAATTCTCTCCAACACTCCTACTAAGAGCAAAAAAAAAGGCTCAGTGGCCCTGTACATATTTAGGCTGTAGACCAAAAGGTGTGAAAAGCCAGCACAAGCTCCAGCCATCGGTTGGCAGGTACTGCAAGGCATCTTCGGTAAAGCACAGGTCTTCTGTGAATAAAATTGTC
>NW_008824775.1:324698-332036 GCF_000699105.1 Pygoscelis adeliae
TGTTTCCTGGTGCTGGTGTTCAACAGACCCATCTAATATTAAAAAAAATACATTTTCTATGTTTTTTTCCATTCATTTCTAGTTGCATCCCTTGATAATCATTAGATCATCCAGAGAGAATTATCTCACTGTACATTTCCTCCTTCTTAAGACCTGCCAAAAGATTAATCTTCTCCAGAGAAAAGGAATTCCATAGCTTCATTACATCCATGTAAACCAGAAAATCACTTTCCTTCAAAAGACTATGATTAAAATACATTTTCAGAATTTGTATGAAAAACAGGAAAGTTTTAAGTAAAAGTTCTGATCCAGATGAAAACAAAAAGGCACGCATGGTTTTAAAGTTAGTCATTGTATAAACTTCGTGTAGACCACAGGTTAATCATGACCTTCACTTCTTTGCATAATCAGGGATATATAATATTAAAACCAAAACAAAACCACAAACCTATTTCAAGCTGTATAGCTAGAAGAGAACTGCCTTACAGAAGATAGATCTGGAAGTAGATAACTTTCCAGAAGTTTCAAAAACATCAGGACAGTCATTGTAATGTCCTGGAGCTATATATAGGACAGTGTACATGAGGCTAACCTACAAGTATTTTCATGCTGAATCTAATACTGAGAAAAATTTTGCCAGAGGACAAAAGAGAGAAAATAGACTAAAAAACATTCAGAATGGCTGCTAGGTGACGGAGCTTTACTCTCCAAATGTTGCAATACTCTTTTTCCCAGAGGCCTTTCCTGGTGTGGTACTCCTCCAAAGCACTGAAAAGTTCTGTCTTATTTGCCTGTCCTATATCTCTAATGTCATACATATAGTTATAAATGTGCTGAAAATGAAGTATATTTTGAAATTTTTAAATAAAGTACAGCCAGAAAGTACCACATACATTGCAGATCTGGAATTAATTCTCTGACAGGAACATTCCTCACATTTTCTCTCCTATTTAAGTCTTGTTTCTCAGGTTTCATGCCTATAGACTGAGTATTGATTGCTTACTACCCCAAGACAAAAAAAAACTATTTACCAAAAGGTTCAAAATCGGATGAAGTTTTGAAACATGGGGCTATTTATAAATGACCATGCAGAACCACATCATAGTTAGTAACTGTAACACTATCCAGTTTTACTTCGAAATAGCGCTGGACACAAAATTATTTTGATGCTGGCTGCATGAACAGTGCTGCCCCTCAGTTTAGCGTGTCAGGTGCTGAAAGGTTTTACTGGACCAAGTTGTTGTGTGTGCATCCTCTCTTAGATATAGGAAATATAAGGATGTTAACAGATGTACAGTGAGGGAGACTTAGAAGTCTTTGCATACTTTTCATCTCTACCCCATTCCCTCTGTGGCAAGTGCCAGCGCATGTGTTTGAAGAGCCAGCAGGCTTCTTGCCATGGGCCGGCCCGGTTCAGTGATTTTGCCTGTATGTGTTTGCATGTGTGTTCATATACATATGTGCATACACGTGCGAGTGACATAGGGTCAGTGTTCAGTGCCAGATGCTGAAAGCAGTCAGTGTGGAGGAGGGGCAGAATCATAACTTTGACTCCTTTGAACTCAAATTAAACATGAAAATGAGTAGTGACTTGAAATGGATTTGTCAAAATAGCCAAAGGGAGTTTGGTCCTCATCACTCGTATTTGAATGCCTTATGGACAGCTAAATCCCTTGGCTCCTTTGAAAATCCCAAATTTAAAGGATTTTTTTTAGAGTTAGCAACAAGACTCAGTGCCACTGCCATACTTCTGAGAAATTGGCATCGTGAACCTTCAATCTGATTAGTTACACAGGTACTTGTGAAATTGCTTTATATCAAAGCCTTAAAAAAATTTACAGGATGTATTCCAATGTTCAGAGAAATCATCATGGTAAGAAATATGTTGTGCCAACAGGAAAAAGCAAGTCAATATGCCTCTGCCTTCATATCTAGGCAATCTGCCTATCCAAGTATTTTCTGTAAATTTAGAATAAATTTTAAAGGTTTAAGGGCATGCAGTTGTATCATCATTTTTATGGCAGCCAAATTAATTCTTTCATGCAGTGTTTGAACCTAATGGAGATTGACTGTCCTGTTTTCCTATTGTAATGATGTGTACCGAGTTGAAAATGAAGATGTTGGAGGATAAAAAATAGTGCTGTGACTGCTATTGATTAGCTGTCTTGTTTGCTTCATTGTTCAGGCTCCATTGGCCTCTTGGGCAGAAGGACACCCAAGTATAACATCCCTGACATTTTCCTGAAAAGATGCATGCCTTAAAAGTGACAGCTTTACTTAAAAAATACAGTTTTGATATATAAAAGTGGTAGTTTTAGCTGAAAGGATTCTGATGGATTAGAGCAGACAAAGAGAAAGATTTCTGAAACATACCTCAGGTCAGCCTTGTATCGAGAATAGATTTAATAGCGAGTGTCTTACACGATGATGACACTCTAGTGTCTCTGCATTTCAGTGTATGTGGGAACGAGCAAGAAAAGCGGAGTTTATCTTCAAAGACAGAGCGATTAGGTTATTCTGACTAATGTGCTCAGCTTTCATTAAAGGCTTTGAGTGGTCGTGAATTCCAGAAGACTTGACTGTGTGCCCTGAAGAAGAAAGTGGCCCTTGAACTAACACATAATTTTATCAAAAATACTGCCTGTATTTTTAAATGCCCCCGTATAGATTGCTTTTCACAGTCTTTGGGCAATAGGCTATTTGATACTGTTTTGTTTACTCTCTTGCCTGTTTTTCATGCGAAATATTTGGTACGACAGTCACTTAATTAAATTTGTAAAAACAATTACTTTTAATTGCATACATATGAATTTAATACACGTGAATGTGTATATTCAAATATGGCTCTTGGTTATACAGAAAACAAGTCATAATTTACCTAACTCTCTGTCAAGGTATTTAAAGGAGTCAAGTGCACTAAGTGATTTCATGCATCACCTTTAATGAAATGCACGAACATATGAGCATGACTGTAGGACTGGGTCGCAGCCAACATTAGAAATGCTTCTGCTTTTATCAGTGTTATGTTAAAAAGGGCCACATTCTGCCACATGTACTGTCATGTCTGGGAGAAAATGGATTTGCTCAATGAATAACCTGTAGCTCAATAGGGGTGGAGATATTAGTGACTCGGTCTGCTAATGACTCTGTGGCAAAACTGTGCTTTTTATTAAATCCTGTAACTAGTTTGCAAAAACCTGGGCAATCTGTGAGGCAGTAAGTGGAAGCCAGCCAGGAAAAAAATGAGGTTTCCAATGTACTTCAGCTGGTATTGCAGCACTGACCTGACTCTTCCCTTTCTCTCATCCTGTGCACCTCAGAGTGAGCCCAGGTACTGCTTCTCTTTCATCGATGCTTTATAATGGTCCTGCCTTCACAGAGCATGTCTAGCCCTGCCGGTTTCTTGGCTTGGTGTGTCTCATTTCCAGGCTCATGACAAGGTCTTCTCACTCCGCTCTTGCAAAACCCCCTCACAAGGACCACTTTCCATCTGGCTACATCACCCCATTTCTTGTCTACCAGGTCAAATTTACATTTCTCCTTTTCCCCTTCAAAGCCACTGAGAAGTCTGTTCCCGCCCTCTTCTCCAGCCTTGTCCCCGATGGGCTGAATGCCCTGCTCCGGCAGGGACACTGTGTCTCCTGCCCTTCTCCCTGCCACCACGACAATGGGGCACCTCTGCTGAAATGACCCACAAGATCATCCCTCTTTCCTTATTCAGGATCTCCAAGGAATTCATCTAGCCTACAGCATCCACTGGAGATGTGGCAGCGGTCTCCTTTATTTGCTTACTCATGTTCAAAGTAAACTCTAAAAAGGCTGACAAATCTGAGCCAGTCACCAGTCCACTCAGTTTTTTTGGTACATTTTTTTCCTCTCCACACATGGTGTCCCCTGTGTCTTTTCTAAAGGGAAAGTGTTTTGGGGACAGAACCTGCTTCTTGCTTTCTGCTTACTTACTTTTCCAGTTAGAACAAAATTAGTTGAAAATGAAGCTCTCAGAAGTAAAGTAGTAGCTCAATTTTGGCAATGGCAATCTTAATGACAGTCTTACTTTCATTCTCATTAGATTTATGCATTGTAATTTGATGTTTCATTATATGGTCATAAACTATTTCTCAAATAACACAGCATATATTTTTGGCTGAACTAAGAACCATTAGATACATATTTGCAATATCTGACAAGCATGGCCATGCGTGTATGTGAACATACAATTACTCGACTTATCTAAAAATCTTCGATAGATACAGAGTAAATACAGTGAAAAAGGCATGTATAGACAGAAAACACGTTAAAATTATTTCAAGGAATATATTATCAGACATCATTTATCACTGAATTAACTACATGCACATTATTTGAAGCAGAACCTCTGTTTTTAATCCTGTGAGCACTTATTTTGTTTCTAAAACTTCAAGTAGAGGATGAAAAGCAGTGAGGAAAAAGGAGTCTGATATATCCAATGTCCATTTGCATCCTGCAGCACTCTCAAAATCTTCTTCTTCTTCAGCATTCATATTTTACCCATTCTTGCTGGGTTTTGCTTCTAACTCCTTTGTGCTCCACAAGGATATTCGGAGAAGGTTTGCGACTTCCAGTATAGCAAAAACTGCTAAAATGCACTATATAAAGAATTTTTTTCTTCTCACTCCCTCTCTTTTCTTCCCAATTCTCTCTGTACTAGTCATTTTTTGAGCCTGTACAATCTAGAAAACCCTCGAGTGAATGGAGGAGCCATAGCTAATGCTACCACAGTCAGACTCACAAATAGTTCCCGTGCAGCAAGCAGCAGCAAATGAAGCCAGCCGAGGAGCAGGATGCATGTGCTCAGGGGAGACGAGAACATTTTACACAGATGAGCTTAATTCTACTACTTCCTTCATGTTTTGATCTTTTTCGCTTCCATCATTGTTGTCCACGTTGTCATCGTTGTCATCGAGATGAAGCCTGCAAGGATGTGGCCCCCTCACCGACCCAATGCCATCAGCCTCCCGTCCTGTCATTTCCTTAAAAAGGTCTGGCTGCGCCTGTCACTGCTGATCTTGGAGCACTGCTGAAGCCTGGAGTGATTCGATGATTGCCAACCCCTCCACAGGGTCCCCATGTAGAAGTCCTTTGTTAGACATTGATTGTCCACCCCTCAAATTCCAGGGAAGCAACTGCAGCTGAACCAGGGTTGACAGAGCTTGGGGTGGGGGATCATTAACAAACATTGCCTAATCTGACAAAATCATTCCTGATTTTGTCCTCCTCCTTAATCTGGAGCAATGGATGAAAGCATCGAACTACAGCATGCCATCCTCCTGCTGTCCAGAGGACGGCTCCTCAGCCCTGGCGTTTCATTGCCGCTGATGGTCTCTGGCTCGTCATGGAAAATGTTTCCTCCAGGTTTCACCTTGTGGCTGAGCAGTCCAAGACGTGGTGATGGCAACTGCCACCCAAGGGTAATCCAAGCCATCATCAGCCCTTCCTCATTGTAGCATGGCATGCGTGGCGTGGGGCCAGGAACTGGAGGCTGTTTCACAGCTGTGGACTGTGATTTTCTTGGTGCCCGAATTAGCAACAGCAAACATCATCTCAGATTTAGCGACCAGCTTCTTGCATTGTACGTCACTTCTGGAAGTGTATGGTGGGAAGCAAAAAAGTCCACTGGTTGTCAGGACCATACCTGAGTCCCAGATGACAGCATTTATTTTGGGGTATGTTTTAAATGGCTGCAGGCACCAAGGAAGAGCAGAGGTTGCAAATTCTCTGCGGCACCAATGGCTAACCTTCAGGTAGCCTCTCCATCTACTGCGGGAAGCATTGAGGCTTCAGTGATGCTGAGAAAAACCAGGAAGACTCAAGGGCAGATCAGTCCCATTAACTTTTTCTTTGTTGGTATTTCTATTATGTTTTAAAAATCAAATGCAAATGGATAAAACAAAAAAAAAACCCTGCAAAGCCTTGCCCTGTTCATTTCTAAGTATGCAATTAAAATTGTGGTGTTGTGGAAGAGCTTTCAAGTAGTGAATTTAGGCTATTCTTTTAACACCATGATGGAATGCATAACCTCACTGTTTTCTGGTTGTTAGAGAAAAAAAGGGAGTCAGAATAAAGAGTTTCCATTGCTTACTTTCTCTTTTCTGACTTCTGGGGTGGCCTACGGTCTAACAGGAAGATTTTCAGGAGCCTCTGTTTCTTCTTTGTGCTTTGGTTTTGGACAACTGACTTGAGAGACTCTCACTTGCAGCAGTATATAGGATCCATGGATCTGTGTTTCAACTGTAGTGTAAAAAAAATGAGGCAATAATAGGTACTTAAATACATCGGTGTTCATGAAAAGGATAGTTAGTCAAAATACAAGTAGTGTACCTAGGTGTGTTGTATATGCACAAGCATGTGAAAGGCAGGCCTTTCATCTAGTTGCTCCTCTGTATTTGAAGACTAGTTGAGCGAAGCATAAACTCAGATAGGTTTTGCACCATACGACTCTTTCCTACAAGTTGAGTATATTCGAAGTATCTTCAAATATATTTTCAGCTTCAGCAACTTATTCTGCGGGCACGAAGTCTGTCCTTAATTTGTAAATTACTGTCTTCATTTATAAACTACTATACTGTACACATTTATTTTAATCAATCACTGCAGTTGTGAATGCCGGTCTGATTTCTAAATCAGCACTCAAAGATAAATGATAGATGGTTTATTAAGTTCTCTCAGCTAGGGTTCATGATGCTTAATTTCCTTAAGTGATAATATTTCATACCATAATCCTGATCTTTTTTTTCTTCTTTCTGCTTAGTGGAGTTTAACCTGATTACATGTATGGTCTCTTTAACAGTTGCAGTGTGGAGCCATCACTGAACTTCCATTGAAATCACCATTTTAACTTTTTTAGGAGAAACCCTTCAAAAGGTCGTCTGTCATTGAAGATATTCTAGCTAAAAGTTGCAACACTTAACCCTGTCTTTAGGTTCTCCTAACTCAATTACACCAATGTATCACTCATCTCTCTCTGGGTTTGCAATAAAAGAAGTATTAGTCTAGGCCCATTTTTTGGATCCCTGGCAGCAAGACACCGTACATGTACTTACCTCTTTCACAGCTGGATGGTTTCATCGTAACCCCTGGTGTCTCTCTCCAACATTTTGACCTCATAAAAGCATAATGTCAGTGAACGCTGAGATTTTATGGTAATTTATTCTGAAGATTGCGGCTTTTAAATCTTCCATATTCAGTTTAATAACAGCATTCTTGTAATCAGGCAAACTTTGCTCTCTCTATTAATATTTTCATCTTTGTTTTGCACACACAAACATATATACACACAAAATAAGCTGAAAATGCTTTACA
>NW_008824775.1:332096-340424 GCF_000699105.1 Pygoscelis adeliae
AAAGAGGCAGAGAAAAAGTTAACTGAAGAATAATCATACCAAAACCAGACATGCTTTTGCTGTTTTTTTCCATCCTGTTATATTTCTCTTTGGATTGGCTCCAGAGAAGCCCTGTTCCTTGTCGCTCTTGTTGTTGTGTGTGTGCTCATGCATAAATTCAGGTCAAGTATGAAACCTCTTTTCTGCATTCCTGGTAAGAATGTGTAATGTCCTTATCAACAGATAACAAGAAATCTGAACTAATTTAGCTCATGACCCTGGGTTCTTTTTTTTTTTCTGCCATTACCAAAAAATATGGTGTTTGCTTAGTTGTTAATGTATTCAGTTCAGTAAATTAGAGCTGCCTGAAATTTCTGCTAATCCTTTTCCATTGAGGGTTTCCCTGGACTAAGTGACGCTGAATAAAACAAAAACCACATGCATGCACAGGTTTCTGAGATTTTCCGGATCAAATATAATTTAAGGGGCACAACATTTTTAAATGAGGGTTTTTTTTTTAAATTACTGTACCAAAAGCACCAATGAATAAATAGTGTTTACTGAAAATATGCTTTGCTTGAACTTGGCCATTAAAGTATACAAGGGCTGAGGGGTTATTTTGCAATGAAAGAATGAACCAATATATAAGGATAAAAGTAGAAAAATGGTTTAACACACAGCACAAAGATGTTTTTGAATGAATCAGTCTTTGCTATTTAATTTACATTTTGAGGGCTCATTAGGATGATGAATGACACTGCTGGAGAATAAAACATACTTCCTGAACAAAAGAAAATCTCTGTAGCCTAATAACATTTTATGCCAGCACTTACATTTGTCAGAAGTGGATGCTATTTATCCCTATGATTATTTAAAAATCATTTTTATTGTCCTTTGTGCTGTGTCCTCTTCTGGGAATTTTAATTCAGAGTTTGACACCTACTTATTAACTTCCATGAAGTATGGAGTACAAAGGCTTATACTATATAAAGAATTCTAACCAGCCATGTTTATATTGCCTGCAGCTGTATACAAATTAGCTGAGTTTGGATTCATTTCTCTTAGAAATGGAAAAAAAATTTGAGTTCTGTAACCTTTACCGCCCCAGCAAAGTAAATGTGAGTTGAGTGTGGCTGACCTGCGCATACCAGGAGACAGCAGTAAGTCAAAAGAGCAAAGAGGAGGAATTTATGGCATTAATGTAATGAATTAAGAATCTCTACAAGTTGAAAACTTTCTAGTTCATGTCTCCTCCTTCCTCTTCTGGAAGGATGAGGATGAAATAGGAATGCTAATGTTTCAAACTTCAAGCCCATCCACTCCTTAATCAGTAAATAATTACTTGCTGTCTTGCCTTCTTCAGTGCTTATACATGCCTATACTCTAGAGTCAAAGGTATGCAAATACCAGGAAACAGACTATCTCTGGAAAAATGTCAAAATATTTTGATAAATTATACACTATTACAATAGTTGTATTTTTGTGGTTTGTCTTAGAAGACACTGCTTTCGTATCAAACATCATCTAACAAGAGTTTAGACCCTTATTGAGCACAAACCGTAATTTCACCTATGTTCCCTCTTCTACTCTTCCTGCAGTAGATCTGCTCAGAAGTAGTGATATCCAACCTGAAGTAGTGATATCCAACCTGAAGTAGTGATACCACTTTAAGTCAAAGATTTAATTTGCCTTGCTGGGGGAGCGCATCAGTTGCTTAGTTAGCTTTTTGTGAAGCTTTTGTAAAACAAGATGACATACAGCTTTGCTTTGTTCATTGTGATATGAGGCGGGAATGTTTGATCTTGTTTTCCTTCCCCTTGCCAAAGCCATCCTCCACTCCTTGCAAGAAGTCCAGCTGACAGTAAAGCAAGTAGCAGTATGCAGGAAAAAGTATTTCCTTACATCTAATTCTACAGATTCTCATATTGATTTTTCCATGAGCAAGGGGGTGCTGATCATCTGGAACATGAGATCCCAATTTTAGCAATTTTAGTTGTCTTTTTGATTTCTGAAGAAATTGCTAGTCAGCCACCAATATTATCTGTAGATTTTTGCTGTTTCATATTTTGTGGGCAAACATACAGGAGAAAATTATGGGAACATTTTGTAACACTGTGACCTGACTGTCATCCAGGTAATCGGTGGGCAGACAGAAACGTTTGGTTACTTTTCCTCCCAAAGCATGCTAGAAGTATTTCTGGGCACCAATGGCAGACTGCTATTTGGAGAGCTGCTACTGAGTCCTTGTAGACCTCTTCTTGTTGGTACCCCATGGCCAGACCCAGTTGCTGCGAGTGAAAGCCCTGAGGATACTGCTCCAGCATGCACCGTGCCCCGTCTCCTGTCTCGTGAAGGACTGAGCCTGAGGAACTGGCTTAAAGTCTGCTGGCTTGATTTGGAAAAATCAAGGGGTCTTATGGACAGGCCTGTTTGTTTTCAGAATACCTGTTTTAGGTTTTTAAGGGGTTTTTTTAGGGTTTGTTAGGACTTTTCTTTTTTCAGTTGATACCCTAATTTTCTGGGATAATTACATTCTGCCTACCTAAAATACTTCCAACCCTTTAGACTACAAAATGTACTTTTTGTTATCCTTCCTAAAAATACATAGTGTTGCCCGGATAGAATTGTAGCCATATTCTATATCTAAAGTTATAAATGCTGCTACATATCTAGATGTACTATATTACATATGCATCTGTTTGCATACATGTTTCTGATTGCATGCTTGTGAAGTGCTATACAAGCCTTCATGGTAACCTGCATGTATGCAAAATGCAGATTATTGCAGACTATTTTCAATCAAGACATCCCCATTTAATCCTTTCCATCTGATCAAAATCCAGGATATGCCACTTTCAAAAGTCACACCTTTTGTGTTGGTAGCGTTGATCGAGCTCTGGACTGCAATGAGACACAAATAACGGGTGACTTGGGTACGTTCACACCGCAGTCTCTGCTGTGGTTAGTGCTTGTACAGACTGAGAGGTCTGACGCACAAGTGGGCACAGACGAAGAGCTCCTGCCTCTGCCGTTAGGGATCCATCAACTGTTTATGCAGCACCAGCAACTGCACCACTGCAAATTGCCAAAATCAGTGCTAGTTTATTTTAATATGCCAGACTGTAAACTGTAGCAATTCAGCAGCTGCTATGCAAGCAGGGACCTCCAAGAGAGTATCGGTACAGAGAGATAAGGATGGAAATGTAAGCTTGGCTCCTGCCTCATTCTTGCTGGTTTTTTCTTCTTTAGCTTAGAGGTACAGATATTCTGGGTGGCAAATGAACCAATATCACGCTTTTGCAAAGGCTTGATTTTGTAATTATTTCTAGGAATGAGTAATCCCGTTGTTCCCTTGTATCATGAGTTTATATATAAGGCCATCAACAAGGTAGCTTGGGCAGTGAGTGAGCAGTAACTGTCACTCTCCTGTGCCCGAGACCTGAAGCACAGACCTGCGCAGGTGATCCGTGCAGATGGGCTGCTGTGCCCATACAGTCCCCAGGGATTAAGTGTTACAGGCATTCAGCCCATAGCTGTTGCCTGTTTTCCCACCTGCAGGTAGTTAAAATCCCGTTGTGTTTATAGTATGAATGTATATACAATTTAAATAAGGCGGGGACTGCTCTTTAGTCTGGACTTTTCCACCAGCCCTATGGCAGAGTCAACAGTGACCGGCCAGTTCCCGACTGCCAGGGCCGTGCCTTCCCCGGCACAGAAACAGGTAAAAGTCTTCGCCTGCAACCCTTGCTAGAGTATCTTGTTTCATAGCTGTATTTCTCTGGCAGAAAAAGGATCATGAAAAAGAGAGGGTTTTGCCAAGAGCATTTCATTCTGTTCCTCACAAAGTACCTGTTGCTGCAAATGGTACAGGAGAATCCATGTTTTGGTGGGGCTTCCTTGTCCTCTGCCTGCCCCAATATTTAGCTGGGCTGCCTGTGACTTAGAGAGACATCTGCAGATAAAACGTGCAGGAAATGCTGCTGGAAGGATGGCTGGGGAAAGGGAGCCAGAAAGCTGAAGGAAGCCCTTAGAATACGCGTAGCCTTTTGCATCTTCTTCATTTTTCTCTGGCTTTATTACCTAATGTCCCTACATGGCAATATGGGCACACAATTAAAAATCAGAGCCCAAGAGCAGCTTTGCCCTTCTCTCCTCTCCAAGAACAACCGGCACCTGAAACTCCGAACCCTTCACCAAACAGTTCTCAGGGGAATGAACCACTCATCATTCCTTTCATAAACAAACAAATAAATAAAAGATACAAGGATTTGATCTGTTTAATATGCATTCTCTGAAAACCAGAGTGCAGACTAAACATAGTAATCTGATGATTACAAATTATTCAGTCCTATAAACAAAGCATGACAATTGATGACAATGTGGTATCGTATATCATAAATGCAGAGCATCCTCTCTCATCCAAAACAAATAGTTTGGAGTATTTCAAACCCATAACAAATATATTTAATGCAGATCACTGTGAAACAATGTGTGTTTCTCTGTTTCTAATGCTGTATACAAAAGCCAGCCAAAAGCTTTTTGTGTGTTATGCATTATATTCATTTATGCTGCCAATTCTACTTACTATTATAGTATTCTGATTTGAAAAATCAAGATTTAATGTATTTCAAGCAACCCTTGATGCATATGCGTCTTAAAATTATAGGAGATGGTTTATAAAGTAAATTATGAGACCTCAATATAGTTCCTGAGTTTCAGATAGATTTTTGTCTTGCTAGTTAAAGTATTGATCACAGCCCTTATATTCTATCGGTAGCTTGTTGTGAGAGGCAAATCAGCTGCCATTGTTACCGATGCTGAAAATCTCCCTGAGTAACCCGTGATAGGTTTATTACATAGGAAGCTTTGATCCTCAGGACTCAACTAAGATATTCAAAGTTCTTATAAAGGTGTCTTACAGTCTGCGATACAAATTCAGATGTCTGCTGTCAAACGACTCCTATTCAGCAAACCTGTACGAGCCACTTTTGAAAGTGAAACAGCAAGATGACACCATTCATAGCTTGACTTTTGGAGAGGTCTTTGTGCTCCCCTGCCTTTTGGTACCTGACAGCTCGTTCCAGGCCGTATCAAAGTTGCATAACAGAATTTGTAAAAAGCTACACAGAAGGGTTTAATGTGTTGAGAACAAATAACTTCTTTGTTGATATCCACTGCCAGATCAAAGAGATGGAGGGTAATAGGCCCAGGACTGCATTACCTTCAGTTACACCGGGGAACAAAAGAATAAAATAAAACAGTGAAAGGCAGCAGAGAACAATAAAAAAGGAAAATACTAACAAGTTTAAAGGATTCAATGTCCTGAAACATGAATAAAAGCCACAGAAATAAATTCATCAAGATCATGTAACAAAAGGGAAGCATGTGGCTTCTCGGCTCAAAGGCTTTCCAACTGTACTCCTGTTTTCTGTACATGTTGTTATAATTTGGGATGCCACAAGACCTTCCAGTTTTTACAGGGACAGAGAGCTGCCTCTGCCGCTTAAAAAATGCAGATTTATTGTACTTGACCTAGATGGAAATGTCTGTGAGCTGTAGCAGTATTAGAGATTTTCTCTCCATTTAGCTTCCATTTGAAATGGGGCTACATCGAACATTTCTTCCTCTAGAGACAAAATAACCTGTTTTTAAGTGGAGGATCGCCTCATCTGTTCAAAAAAATAAAAATAGAAATCCAAGAGGCAGCTCACCTTTTTGAATAAAAACAATGAAAGTTTTGGAAATCAAACCCAAACCAAACCTAAGGGCAACCTAACCTTTCTGAGAAAATTCACAAACCCCTCTCATGCAGCATACTGGTTTTGGTCTGCAACCCAGTAAAAATTAAACTCTGCTATCACTGTCCATTTCTTCCTTTCATTTCCCCCACTGTGTTGTGTGTTGCATGTGCGCAAACGCTGGTGGATACAGCTGTTGGATACATACTCTGTTGGGAGAGCAGTTCTCTGTAGGCTTTGCAGTCCATACGCTAGTAGCCCCCATGACACTGCACTGTTATAAAGTGACTTGTTGCTCGTTTTCTGTATTAAAAAGAAAACTGTTAATGTGACAGTGAAAAGTTGTTACTGCCCCTGAGTAGCACAGAAAATAGTTGTGGTTTGTACAGTTTTGTATTTCTGGGTTTTATAAGTGGTGCTCTATTAGCCTTTAGCTGTGTGGGAGAGCTCAATGCAAACAGCTGGGAACTGGCAAATATCTACTCTACTGGAAGGACAAGCAAACTCTTTCAAAGACGCAAAATCTGGAAAAGCTGAGGCCAATTTATCTTTCTACTTTCTGTATTTCACTGTTACTTGTAACAGCGACAAGCAAAAAGAAAATCAGAAAGCATTGTGACTTTCAGATACAATATCCCCTTTAAAAAGGGATAACCTGAGAATATATGGAAAGAAGAGAAAAGTGAAAGCCAAAAGAGAAAGGACTAAGATCATTTTAAGCCAACCTTTTGTCTTCCAAGCCTGAGCGACCAGTGTGGCTTCCATCAAAAAATGTTAACTAGTAGCATACAACTACTTGGGAGCTACCTACAACCTTCCCCAAACCTGGGACATTATTTATTCTCCTGCTTCTGGTCTTGTGATTGCCCAAATAGTAGGGTGCTGGCCCGAAGCCCACAGGAAAGAAGGGGTGAGTGCTGGGCAGCTGCCACTCCTTGGGGTAGGTGGTTTTATAGATGTGGAGGTATCCTGACTTCTGGAGGTAAGTCCTCTGCACGGCAGCACAGCAGTGCCTGGTTCCTGCCCTAGCTGGCCAAAGGGCTTTCTGTCCCTCACCAAAGAGGACCGATACGGGCCTGCGATGAATTCATGGGAAAATAAATCTTTTGGTGGGATTTGAGAAAGAGGACAGGAAAAATAAGGAAGGTATTTGTCTACTCTGCAACTTTATAGTTATGCTGAATTTATTGATTCCCATAGGCTACAGTTGATAAGATTTGACACTTGCTTGGTTGGTTTGGGCATTTTCAGGAAACTTTTGCAGAGGATTTTTGTATGGTGTATACATACACATATATATATGTATGTATATACGTGGTGTCATGTACATTCTTAACTGCAGGAAACTTACATCTCTGAGCCCTAAGACCTCGCAGCACTGACGTTTTATTTGAAATTTTACATGTCCTATTAACTCCACAAAACCTTTAGAGAGTACTATTTTCAGTGGCTTTGCAGTGAGTGTGTTTCCATCAGTCTGTCAGTGACCATAGTATGGCTGGATTTTTCTTTTGACTTTAAGGAATGCTGAGAGCACAATAAAGCTCTGCCGAGATTTTCACTGCAGCTTGGAGAATTGTGCTATTTATCAGCTTCCATGTGGATTTTAAGAGAATCCACCTGAGCTGACCAGAGGTGTCAAGGGATTGATTTAAAGATGCAGATGCATACAATCAGTTCATCTTCATTGATAAAGCTTTGGTTATCCAGTAGCAAATTATATCCCTCTTGGGCACATAGATGTCCAGGTCATAATTGCCATGACCAGAATGTCTTTACAGTCTTAGCAATGAGACCGAGCAGTCATTCTCAAACCAATGCGTATGATGCTCTGTTCTTTACACATAATAGACTTTTTTTTTAAACTCCCAATCCTGATCCATATTTTCCATGAAACAGTCATATTTTGTGCAAATCAAGGAAAGCAGTACAATGTAAGTGTCTCACGCCAAAATTAATTCACTTTTACGTCACAATCCAGAAAAGAAAGGAAATATGCATCAGCTGCGCCCAGACAAAGTAGAAAAAGTAGTTTCTCTCTGAATTTGCAGATAGGTTGTTTAACTCTGCTGGCTTTATCGCTAGATGCTCACTGGTCTGCCCGTGCTTCAGACCTGCTCCATCAAGGGTTCTTGATGTTTGTTGCCCTCGCGAAGGCAGTTAGAGTGAAAGAATGAGATTTATTTTGCTGGGGAGGAGACGCTGTCAAAGCCAAAACTGTCAGATGTTGGTGACATCCTTGGTCTAGCAAAAGGCTTTAGTAGAACGCCAAATGTTACTCCGGTGTCCAGATCGTGGGGTTTTTTACCTGTTGTCGCGGTTTAACCTCAGTCGGCAACTGAGCACCACACAGCCGCTCGCTCACTCCCCCCGCCCCCCAGTGGGATGGGGGAGAGAATTGGAAGAGTAGAAGTGAGAAAACTCATGGGTTGAGGTAAAAGCAGTTTAATAATTGAAATAAAATAATTAATAATAATAATAATATACAAAACAAGTGATGCACAATGCAATAGCTCACCACCCACCGACCGATGCCTGGCCAGTCCCCGAGCAGCGGCCCCCCCCAGCCAGCTTTCCCCAGTTTATGTACTGAGCATGATGTCACATGGTA
>NW_008824775.1:340630-343979 GCF_000699105.1 Pygoscelis adeliae
CCCTCCTTAGCAACAACTGAAACATCGGTGTTTTATCAACATTGTTCTCATCCTAAATCCAAAACACAGCACTGTACCAGCTACTAGGAAGAAAATTAACTCTATCCCAGCCAAAACCAGAACACCTGTTAAGTCTAGATCAGGTCTCAGACTTTAAAATTGAGAAGGTGGTTTTCAGCAATAGAGATCAATGAGAGGTTGTTTCTCCCTAGGAAACAGTTTTTTCAGCTCTGTATAGCAGCCTATCATGAGAATTAGTCTGGTGTTACATTCTGGAGATACAGGCGCTGCTCAGTGTTTTGGGCTCTCGGCTGCCACATGAAGATCCGGTAATCCTCTTTTAGCCCTCTGTGAAAACCTCTGTGACCCTCTTTGGCCCTAGTCTTTGAGTGAGGTATTGAGTAGAGCAACATCTTTGTTACCCATCATGACAGAAACCACCCTTCTTTCCTTTGTCGTGTCCTCAGCTTTGTTAACAGGATGGTCACCCAGATTTTTAATAGCATTTCAATGTTAGTATCTTTCCTTTTGACTTAGTAGAGATATTGTTCAGATGATGATGTTTTAGCAATATTGAATTCCTCGTGCCAGGCTCCATTTCTTATTCCCTCCACCACTGCCCAAAGGGTAGATTTTTCCCAATGAGCCGTTTCTAAATGGATGTAAATAGGCTTTAAGGAACGCCTGATAGATGTTACTCTTTCCATCAAACACTCATGTACAGGGGCTTTCTTCCATCAGGGGCCTTTTGTGGGAGAGATTTCTGCAGAGTTGTGTACTGTAAAACCTTCTATCTGTAAGAGGATTAACCCTTTCTGCACGAGAGTTTGTAATCACATAACCTTTAGCTCAGTGGGAATGAATACCAATTATCATTTATAAACAGTTCCTCTCATTATGCGCCTATTTATGGCATCTTTTATAGCTTGCTAATTACAAGCACACAAAACAGAAATGTTTGTAGTTAAATAATGTAAACAGGGATGTAATTGATTTTCATGTTGAATAGTTTTTATTGATTTATTGTTAATTAACATTTTTAAAGGATCTCTTGGCAAAATAATCCATTTAATTTATTGAATATTATACTAGCTGATGGTAAATTCATATTAAAATGTCACAAAAAGATTAACAGTTCCACAATACTTTTTTTTCCAACTGTTGCTGCTGTACAGATATTATATATTCTCCCCAAACAAACACAGACAATATATTAAATGCAATCGATTGGTTTCAGTCCAGGTCCTAGCGGACAAGTGTCCACATCACTAAAAATACCACATTCCAGTTGACACTAATTGGCCATCTGTGCAGCAGGGAGGACAGGCATCTAATGGGGAGAAAAGCTGATCTCTGTCGCTCCCAGGGCAGGGTCCTTGGGTCGGCTGTGGAAGGACTGCGTGGGCTGAGGGGAGAAGCCCGTACCTTCGCTAAAAAGCCTTTCCTGCTGCAAAACCAAAAGACTCTAGTGTCCATAGTGGAAACTTTCCAACAAAGAGACCACGGTGTAAAGCAGGCAGTCGCTTAATACGTTCAGAGCATGCATACAGTGCTGCAGCAGAGGTAGTATGCTGAAGGCATTTCCAGTGGTCCCCACTGACTTTTTCCAATTTTGGGGTGGGAAGAGGGGCTGTGGAGTCCGTTCAGGGGACCAGCATTTTGGTGTATGCCAGTTACCTTCCGCTCCTGTTGACTTCACTGAAAGCCGAGGTCACTTACTCAGCACCTCCCAGGATCAAGCAAGTAGCAAGGAGTAAAATTGCAAGTTGCAATCTTCATTATTACCATCCCATTATATTTTTCAAATGGGTAGCAAGAGAGTGTAATCACATCAGACCCTATTTTTTCATTAGTGAAGAAAAACATTAATATACTGTGACATGGTATTGATTTGATACAATCAATCTTTCCCAATAACAATAAAACCTTTATATTTTATTAATAGAACAATGCAGTTCTTCTCCATTACAGCTCCCTTTTATTGTTCTGGGTCACAGTGTAATTCTGGCATGTTTGGATTTTTATTTTTATGAATATAATGTGAAAGCCCATAAAATTGCTCCACTGATCTGCCAGTAGGTTTCATTTGAGGCTCCCAAGCATCTTTTATTAGATGAAATGTTACCGGTGCAGCTCCAGTCATTGATTGTTTGATGGCCCTTAGGGGTGAAGAGGGTGGGCAGGTTTCAGAAGGGTTCTGAGCCTTTAATTCTCTCGATTTTTTTGTGGTGTGGACACTGAGACTTGGACTCAGACCATCTCATCAGTTTGAAGATGACCTCTCAACACATGGCTGGACCCAGCACTTCTAAATCCGCTCCAAACTGGGCTGTAGGTGCCTAAGCTCTAGTGAAGCTCCCAACAACCATCCAGATGGCAGCCCTTCAGCATCACCTCACTTTGTGACACCGGGCTTTCTATACATAGTTCAGGTCAGGTGCTACATGGGCAGGAGGTTCTTCAAGCTCCGGGGCAGGCCATGGGCATGCGCTGCAGGAGTTATGCTCTAACTTTGACTCCCTGCTATTTAAAAAAAAAACCCACAATACGGTGAATGCCTTTACTTATACATCCACAGTAAATCCATTTTCAACTAGACGCCAGCCTGAACCTCAGAGGCTTGATCCTTTCAGTCCTCTCAGCTCTGCATACAGGGCCAGCACAGCCTAAGGCTCGTGGTACTCTGGATTATGGATTTATAAACTCCTCTGCAGTCTTCCCTCTTGGAGGCTCTGCTCTCCAAAAGCTGCTGTCCTACCTCTGTTGTGGGGGCGCTGCTGAGCAGGCTGTTCTGAGCGAGTATCACTCATCAAAAGCAAAACGTGCTCTTGTCCGATTAACGTTTCCTTTCTAGTGTGCACGGCGAGTCTATCGGATCATTTGGCATTTCTCTCTATCTACAGGTATTTTTGATTCATCTTCTTCGATTAGCCAGAACAGCTCCCTGTTCCTGGTACAAGACTGGGGCATCGTGATATTCTAGTTGCAGCGAGACCCCCAGTTAGTATAGCCAGATACTTTCATTAAAGCAAAGCTAGATGACTTTTATCACTTGCTCTTTATTAATTTTTTTCTTGGAATAAAATCTTTGTTACCCTTTCTCTTCTTCCCTTTTGAACCAAGAACAATGTTGCAAGATCCCATGGTAGGAAAAATAATCCCCATAATAAATATGAAGGCTCCATTTCAAAAGAGAGTGGGCTTATTAAGGGTAACAGTTTATTAACAGTCACTGTAAATTAGATGGATTTAATAACTTTAATTAGTGCAATGCTCTCTGACACAGAGCTTGAGGAGAATTCAGCTGTTCATCCCCATCTCCCTCCTGCATGTCTCTGTGTCTAATGAA
>NW_008824775.1:343990-376039 GCF_000699105.1 Pygoscelis adeliae
GAATTCCTCCAAAAGCGAAACGGCTCCTACTCTCAGCAATGCGAAGTGCAGGAGGAAACTACTGTATCAACAGACCATGGCCACTGGCACTCCAAATTAGTAGTAAGGAATAGCACGAGTGCAAAGTAAAGCTTTCAAATATCAGGAACAACAGAAAATCAAGCTTCCTGAGCCGTCTCTTCATTTCTTTTTCCTTGGCGTAACCCTACCCAGTTCAGCCCTGCTTGCCTGCACCCTCAGGGAGAGACGACGAGTCTTCTCCGTTTAAGGGCTGTGAAGTGCACAAGCATTACTAATGCTGACCGGTGAAATGAGGGGGACTACAGTATGCCTTGGTTCCCTGAAGCCCAGCCCTGTTAAAGTAGATGGAAATGTTGCTGGTAGGTGTCACGTCACCCATCAGGATGGGCGCCATTCTCGTTAGTAAAAAAAAAAAAAAAAAAAAAAAAAGAGAAATGCCCTTTTTAGTTCTGTTCTGGTCAGAGGTTTTTCCTACTCAGTCCTTTTCCTATGGGCCGTTCCACTTTATCGGAACTGAAAATGTCTGCCTCTATGTTGATTTTGACCAAAACTATTTTCATTTTTGTTTGGAGAAAATATTTTCTTAAAGTCAAAAATTTCTAAATTTGGAGTCAGAGTGAAACATTTCAATATTTTGTTTGAATGACTTCTTGATTTAGGCCATATCTTATTCTGTAGCTATACATTTTATTTACATGTCTTACAATTTGACGTTGAAGTGTTTCGATTTGATCAAACCTTCATTTCTCAACTAAGCTGGAGAACACTTCTTAAAATTTCATTTTGAAGGCAATAATGTCACAAAACTACATTTTTAATGGGAGCATAGCCAATGGGATAAAATCTACATGTAGGTGCCTGGCCCCCAATTCAGAATGAAAGTATGTTCCAAAAAGTGGGCATTTCCTGAGGGACAAAAAGTGAGGTTTTAACCAGGTCAAGGTCTAATTTTTTAACCAGCCCACCTTTCCTGAGGTCCGAAGTCCTGCACTTGCTCTCCAGAGCAGTGTGGTTCAGCGCAGCCATCCCATAAAGAGCCTTTTGGAGGATGTGGCACATGTAAGGAAATAACAAGTTAAGCCCTGAATGTCTAAAAACCCCTCCTGGGTATCTGCAAATGACCTCTCCCAAAAAATTTGTTTATGTGGCTTGGCTGTATTTCCGCAGAAACCCCAGAAGTCACCTCTCTGCTCTCAGGCACGTCTCCCCATTAAATTTCGTCATTTTACTCCACAACTTGAAGGTATTAATATCAGTTCAGAGAAATGATTGAAGGGAAACTTCATTGAGGGCAATGGTTCTCCACAACCCAACAGGCAGATGGAGGTTCACATGTGAACAAGTAAAAAGATAAGGAAAGCACCTGTCAGCCTTACCCCGTGAGAAACGCTAGCCACGCTAACAGAAATAAGGATTGGGAAAAGCACATCTGTGTGATGCAATGAATGATGCACGCATGAGTGAATGCAGCCCTACCGGGGAAATGACTGCAGAGAGGCCAGAGAAACTTAGGTTCTGTAACGGTGACTGTGAGCTCTCCTTTCTTAAGGGAAATGAATACCTTTCTGTTTTTAAGCACACAGCTGTTTCCTTTTACTGACATCTCCTGGATCCCCAGTACTTATCTTCTCCATACTTGTTTATTTTACAGTTCTGAAGTTCCTTTCTAGCAAACGGATTATACAGAGAATGTTACATATACCCATGTGCATGCATGTGTGTGTATCTCCGTACTTTCATGGTCTTGCCTGGCAAAGAAGCATTTCTATTATGCTTTCAGATCAAGGTACATCAACGTGGGCTTTTTTCCCCCTTTTTACTATTTTTTTTATCATGGATTTAGGTTATTGCCTGCCAACATTCAATGCCTGAAGCTTCACTTCAGGCCTGCAGCCCTGTCTTAAGCAATGCCATGCAGTGCCTGTGCAGGGCGGGGGTGAGAGCTGCCCTGGAGGCAGAGGTGGCACCCAAAGGGTTGGTCGCGTGGCGGCCGCTGCCATGCCACCGGTTGCAGATGACCAGCGTTCAAAGGCCGACACAGCCAGCCTGGCTCCCGCTGAGTGGAAGAGGCCAGCAAGTCTGCTGAGTGCGTACCTCGGCCTTCCGCAGATCTTAATCACACCTAATTTATAACGGAGGCAAAATCCAATAACTTCTGGAGACTTTTTAAGAACACTTAGCACAGTCCAAATAATAACAGCACCAAAAGCTCGCACCATAAAAGTCTCTTAGGCTAAAATGGAAATAGATACTTGCAGAAGATTTTTCTTTCTTTCCTTCACACAAAGATTTGAAAGGGGAGAGAAGTATCACAGATAGGCAATTCCTTTCAGAGGGGTTTCTTTATATATCTCCATGTGAAAGCTGTTGTTAAGGGAAGAAAAAATAAAGTAATGCTCTGAAATAAAATTTGTACAGATGTAGCTTTTTTTGAAATGACATCCCGTTTCTCAAGAATTCGATGTAGCCTTTAGTCAGCCTTGTTTCTTGCAGTTCTCTGTGCTTTGCATGGTAATTAGCTGCTCGTTTTATCAGCGGTGCAATGCTCCCGGCTATTTCTTCAGCAGCCACTGCCGTTATCCTCGGCGGCAGCTCCTCGCATCCTCCTGCCAGACTGTATGGCAGCCGCACGTATGTGCAGATGTTTGGCGTTCTTCAGGCTGCGCTGACTGAGGAACGAAGGTAATGGGCACAGCATCGGAAAGGGAAAAGGCTGGAGCCCACTTCCCCTGACAGCTCCCTGAGACTTGCCAGTATTTCGCTGATGGTTCATTGGAGGTTCAATGAGGCGAGTTTCTTATGACAGATCGCAAAATGCAAAGGGAGGCAAATGAGCTGGGTTCATCAATGTCAGAATAAATACAGGGTAGCAGCTCCTCGGCTTAGTTGGGAACAGCAGCCTCAAAACCTCTATTTTGTTTTAATTTTTTTTTTTAAAGTAATTAAAACATTTATTGCACAAGTGTACTGTGGCATGCAGGCTATCGAGAGAGTGGAGGGACTGCTTTGCGCAGGTTGCCGGTACTGCCGACATCAGCCTTACGCAGGTGCTGCGTCACGCAGCCAGCACCAATGCAATGGTGTTTGCACTCTGTGCTGTTTGTTGACTGCAGGTAATGCAATCTCTTCTTTTAATTCAGATTTCAAGAAACATTTACCAGCTTTTTTTTTTTTAATTAAAATATGGCCATGAAGTTAAATTCAGGTTGCCAGGTTCCCAGGCAGTGCGGATTCCTCTATAATGTGAGTAGAGATATAGCCAAGAAGAGCTTTTAAAGTGAGAATGGGGAGTCTTTTCCGTACCAACATCTACAGATGCTTTTCAGACATACCTTAGGTCCCACAATAACACTCTGCATTGTGTTATATGATATAATTAAAATATGGCCATGAAGTTAAATTCAGGTTGCCAGGTTCCCAGGCAGTGCGGATTCCTCTATAATGTGAGTAGAGATATAGCCAAGAAGAGCTTTTAAAGTGAGAATGGGGAGTCTTTTCCGTACCAACATCTACAGATGCTTTTCAGACATACCTTAGGTCCCACAATAACACTCTGCATTGTGTTATATGATATCATGACGAAAAAAATAATACGGCCCCAGGCCATATGAAATTGAAGTTGCTTGCTGTGTGCAGAACATGGTCTCTTAACTTCCCCACCCTTATTCTAGAAAAGTTTGATATCAACAGTACTGTAAGATCCTTACAAGTATTCAAAGCAAAAATAAATTAAGACATTTATATTTGGCACTCAAAAGATGAAGAACAAAGAGGAAAATATAGAAATTGAGATTTTTCTCTATAAATATTTTTTTCAGTTTTGCATATCTTGTCTTTGGTTTTGTGTTTCCAGCTTTTTTTTTGCCTTTTTGAAAGGCAGTGTGATGATGTTGAGAGAGAGATGTGAAAAGTTTTTTTACTCCCTGCCCAGAGATATGATGTGCTAGGGAGAATAGCTGAAGTTTAACTTCTGTGGTAATGGGAAGTGTAATTTCTTGTTGATGAGTATTTGCTGACTTACTTCATTACACCTCTAGGAGGGATATTTAATTTTGTAATAGAAGCTTGTTTCTAAACCTAGTCTGAAATAGCCTATTGCCAAATTTACCTTCAGTAGTTTTGTCTTCACACAAAAATAGAGCATCGTTTTACCTTATGTTCAACGTATTGTATACAGCATAAGATGGTAGGTCATCTCATCCCTCCTTCTGTAAGATGGCAACGGACTAGAATAGCTAGCTTGAGGTCGGGCAGTAAATTCATTGCTCTGTAAACAAGGCGTTCATGATGAGGGCTTTACAGTCTCCACTGTTGTTAATGGGATAACAAGTCATAGGCTGGGGTTTGGGGAAGGAAAGGGAGAAAATGGAGGGAAACCCACAGAGAAGAGAGAAATAAAAATTAGCTAAGATGAATTTTAAAATTCTTAAGTATCCAGAGATTGTTGTGGTGTTTCTGTCTGTCTTGTTAGCTTCATTGGCAACATGAACTCTCGCACTTGCACCGCTGCTTCAGCAGCAGGAAGGTCGCACGCGGTGTTGTGCGGCTCCTCGGGGACAGGGCCGAGATCAGAACAGGGCTATCTGCTCAGGGCTGCAGCTTCTTTTCAGCATCTGTACATCAGATATGAGTGATTCTCCAAAGGCTGACTTTATAGCATGCTTAGTTCCTTTCCCTTTGAAATCAGTGGTGTAATTCCTGGTGAACTGTAAAGCTGGCGGACTGCATTGCACCAAAAAGAGTTAATGCGATTCATTTGTTTAACAATCAAGGGCCATATTCAGCAAAGATTTAGCAGGAGTGCTGACAATAAAGCACTTATGACTTTCTATGAATTGGCATGAAATAACAGCCACAAAAAATTATGAAACATAAATTGCTCCCTTGCTTATGCATGACTGCTGTACTTCCGACCTTGGTTACAGCTGTTACGCTGTGAGCAGCTGCGGATCCAGACCTCCTCAGTGACTCAGCTCAGGCTGGGGAGCGGCGGTGACAGTGTCCAGGACTTGCACAAACTGGCTAGTGGTATCATTTGGGCCTGGTAGGCACAGAGGTGTCCATTTTTGAAAGTGCTTCATGATTTTTTGGGTGCCCAAATGCAGATGTGGTAGAGAAGTCTGATTTCCAGGTGACAAGAGCTCAGCACTTTGGAAAATCAAATTGCGTTGGTATTTCTCCAGGCAGGCACCTGAAAACTCAGAACCTCCAGGTGGTTTTTGAAAACAAGAGGCAAAGACCAAGCTTGCCTCCCTGCTAGCTCTTTGGGGACAGTAATTAATCGTATTGGTTTTGTTTCCACCCCCCTTCCCACATGGGAAGACCTCAAGCCCCGGTCTCTTGCCTTCTGAGTTAGTTCTGTTCTGCAAAAGGAACAAAACCTTTCTCTGGGGAATTGTCAGGGAATTTAGTGTGGTGAAGTAAATCCCCAGAAAACTTGCTTGATGCAGCAGCTACCTGTATCTCGTGGAGAGCTGCAGGAGATGGGCACCCCCGCAGCATCAGTACCTCCCTCCATGGTGTGCCCTCTCTTCCCAGTTGTGCTGGGCAGCGCGAGGGGACTGTGGGCAGGGGGCAGGCAGGAATGGGGGGCATAAGTATGGCAGACTGGTGTCTCGTGCTGCCTCGTCTTGGCTGGCAAGAAGTTTGGGTACTAATGAACAACCAAGCTGAGCATGGCACCAGCTGGATGGTTCCTATAGGGGGATAGCTGCTCTGCCAAATCTCTGATTTCCCCTCTCCAGAATGGCTCTGGAGGAAGCTATACTGTTTAGGAGAGCTGAATTCCTCTGCGCCCTCAGTCCCACAACGTACGGGTGGGTTTAGGGTCAGCATTTTAGGAAATCGTAGCCTCCTCAGGACTGCTGTGCTGCCTAGCCCGCACTCAGTGTTGCAGCCTGTGTTGCAGTCTCTGCAGCTCTCCCCTCAGCATCACAGCCGCCTCTACGCTATACATCGTCAGGCTTCACATAGGCAATGTCACTGCAAAGTCTTTCCTGCACAAAGGATGCGGAGAGATGTTATTTATTTAATATAAATAAATGCACATATTGGATCTATGTACATGCAATAACTGTTTTGCTTATGCTTACTCATATGCGGTATATCCAGAACAGCAGGAACCGCACCCAAAAGTGGTGCAAACAAAGTCCTATGAATTTATACAAATATGTTGCAACCATATGTAAACACTGCAAATATTACACCTTCCTGTGGTGCTGATGGGGAATAATTTAAGAATTTTAAGCAGTGCAACTTTCAGATGCTGGAAAGACTTGGCCTCATTTTGAAACTGTAATAGAGGTTGGAATGCATTTCATGTGACAACTATGTCCTCAAACCTGCTATTTGTTATTTCTTTTTAAAACACAAATAAACTATTTTCTCATTTTGTTTACAGGACAGTGGAACAGGAGATAACAGCTGCATTGAAGAAATATTGCGGGTAGGAATCCCTAAAAAAACATTTTCTTCCACTGCCATTTTGTTTACTCTAAAAGGACAAGAGAATAACAAGAATATTGCAATTACTGCTGTTAAAAATATTACTCTTTTAGATTACCATCTTTCTAAGGAAAAAGTAGGCAAAATTATTTCCTCATGAAAAATAAGTGAAAAATCTGTGAAAACAACCTTCTAGAGCCTCTGGATTTCACTGCTACTTTGTGCCAGTACGGCTGACCTTCATGCATGCAGAAGCAGATAATGGGATAAATTATAAACTGAAATGTACGATGATGTTTCAGGTTTACAAACCATGCAAAGTGCATGTTTCCATTAATCATGACTGTCAAAAATCTTAATTTTGAAGGGAGGTCTAGGAAGGTCATTTTCCACCTGGATTTAATTAGAATCCATTATGTAATGTCATTATGTCCATTATGTCCATTATATAATGACAATGTGCAAAATCCATAGTTATTTCCATATTTCATTATTTTTTCTTTTATCTTAGTAATTTCTAGTTTATTCTCATGGAGCAAATTAATACACATCCAGACAGATCTTGGCTTGAATCAACTTTGATATTGATTATTTTCTGAGGCAGACAAATTTGTAAACAATGAAACATTTCCATATATTTTAACTCGTGGTTTTTTTGGTTCTTTCTCTAAACTGGTAATTCAATAATTCGCAATGATTATAAATCAGATATAATAGTGAGTGAAACACCAATCAGGGCAGATGGAATGGTAAAACCTTCCTATTACTGTGTGTGCTTCCACCTCTTGGATATCGACTACCCAAATATTTCAGATTGTTTATAGACTACGGGGCTATAAATATTTGGTTTAGAGATTAGTAGTGCATTAAGCCTGTTGTTTCTAAAGGCATTTCTCCATTCTCCCTGAATATGTTAAATACAGCTTTTACTTCTAAAAGTGGACAAAGAGTTTATCGAAAGGTAATGATGATGGATTGCTTATGACTTCACTGGCAGCGCTTTTACCTAGCTAACGTTTACAAAGTAGGCTTTTGTAGGGCTGCACCGCATATTGAACAAGCCTTTTAGCCTCAGTCCCTGCTGTTTCATTACAAATTAATAGCAGATAGTATAATTCATGAGAGCTTTTTACATTTTTCACGATGCACTAAGTATATGATGTGATTGAGGCTCATTCGCCCCTTTTTTATGCAAGGCTTTTAAAATGAACAGTCAAAAAAGCTAGTCTTTCTTCTTAGGTTGTGCAATTTGGCTTGTGCAATTAGCCAAAAAATGTAGAAGAGACATGGTTCCTTCCACGCAGAGGAACATGGATATGTAAGAGACCCCAACTGAGAAGAAAAATGCACTGTATGACTAGGGATGGTAAGGTGCATCTCCAAACCAGTGAACACAGCTGCTGCTCTCTCTTTTTTTTCTCTTGGGAACGTTCCTCAAGAAATACTTTCGCGAAGCTTCATGATGAAGCATTCAGGACGTCCTTGGATGGTTAGGACCCTTTTGTTTGTGAGGATTTATTCACAAATTCTTTCACTTTGCTTAAAAACAGAATAGAACAACCCACAGCCCAAAAGCCACACTTCGCATCAGTATCACGCTATCTGCTGAGGCTTAGCATGGCTAAAATAGAGAGTGCACCGTTTTCATCCCCTAGCTCTTGTCCTCACATGAATACTCAGTCATCATGTGTAACCCCTCCAATCTGTCCATTCTCCAGGTCTGCGACCTGGGTGTCACTTTCTATTCTGAACTTCCCTTGTGTCTGTGTGTCTAAGACTACGCGTAAATCTTGCAGACTGTTACTCTATAGCATTTCTAGCTGAAGCTCTTTATTCACAAAGGTATAAGTCTCAGGTCCAAATTCTCATTACATACCTTGATTGCTGCAGCATCCTTTCCTTGGTTTTGACAAATGCAGTGTTACCCACCTCCATTCACGCTGCTGCGCAGATCATTTTCCTAGCTTGACATCTTGCCCAAAGACATTTGTCTTTACACCTCACCACAGTCATCTCCTCCTCTATCACATCCAGTACAGCTATTTGTCTCTGATTTTAAGGCCTCAAGTCTACCAGCTCGTGCTAACATATTAGCTCCCACTTTAGCTTGCCTGGTGATGCCAGCCTCTGTCACCCTGTTGCTAAGTTTTACATCAATTAATTTCTCCCATGCTTCCCGTCAGATCTTGGAACAGCCTTGAACACTTTCCCAATTAGCTCCACACCTACCTTCAGATCCTCTCTTAAGATCCCCCTTTTTCACAAGGACTGTGGAAAAACAGTGGTGAGGTCAGGGCTATACCACTGTTTCTCATGCTTGAACATTGTTATCCCACTTATCCCTTGTAGTGCCCCGTCAGGCCAGATGTATCCATCTGCTCTCTTTTGTCCTGAAAAGTGAGCTTTCTGCATCAGGGAACTGCTGTATAGTACAAAAGCAGTTCTTAGGTACTCTCACAATACAAATCCGTATCAGCAGTGGTTGCTGTTACTGATAATTAGTGAAAGCAGCAACAGTAATAATGTGCCATTGCTACTCACTTTGTAAATTACTGGCATCCAGACTTTTCCAGCCCTCTCCGTGCCCTCTTTTTGTGCTGAACAGATCCATTCAGTTTCAACACAGATTTTTGGTTTTCTGAAACAGACTATTTGTAAGGAATGCCATTTCCATTTTTTTGTTGGAGGTGCTATTCACATAGTAAAGCCAAAGTTTAGCTCCTTTTCGGACAGAATATATGCAGTTCCTGTATGGGTGCCCAGAGACAGACTGAAAAGCCACAGGAGCTGCAATCCTTGTGTTCCCCTCAGAAAAGATGGTTCTTTGCTGGCACGCTGAAATGTGTTTATTGTAGGAAGGGCCACTCTACTGTACAGAGCATCAGCAAAGAGAAGAAGATGCTTAAAATTTATCTTTTTAAGGAACATTGCACCCTATTTTAGCTGTCTCTTGCACAACACAAAGCAGAAGACATCCTCTCTTTCTAGACAGTGTGCTCCCTGCACACGTCAGGCTGTGGCTCTTCCAAGGGATAGCTACTTCCACAGCATGTCCATCTTTCCTCAGTCCAGACCAAGGGCAGTAGAAAGCGTACCCCAAGTCTGCTCCGTCTGCTTCCCTGTGTTTCCTTCCCCCAGCAGGTGAGAGGACGCAAGTGCTGGTTTGTGGACAGATCTTGTCACCCTCTGGTTTCAGGACTTGGCCAGAGCTAACATCTGGCCCTGGGCTGCAAAATCAGTTGAGGCATAGCTTTAAAATCACCAAATCTTATTTTGCACTAACTGACAAGAATTTGTAGTCTTTGTGCTGCCTGGTGCAACGCAGGGTGCCACGGCTTAAGTCTAGCCTTTTTTGATGTTGTTTTACCAAATGTATCAGAGCTCTGTAGACTTTGTAAATTGACAGATCATTCTGCACGAAACTGCAGCTTCCAAAGAAAGCCCCCAAGAACTGAGACGCAGAACCGCTTCCAGTCCTGAAGGAGGTTGATTAACAAGACAGTAACCCTGTCGAGATTGGAGCTGTTGTAAGAACTCCTGCTAAGTTTATAATCACTGCAGGAATCCTGAACCTCATCTAACCCCATGCACTAGTTTATAGCAAGTTCTTCAAAGTGTAGTTACTTCTCTGTCCCACTGCAGGCACGCACGTCGAGGATAGAGAAACTTCGAAGAGAGCCTTCGATGTAAATAACTCCAGTAAGACCAAGTTACAGATGTAATGTCAAATCAAGAGAGAAAAGCCTCATTACTTGATGGTAGCTGTAAAAGGCAATTCCTTGTAAGCTTCTGCATTGTTGGTAGAGGACATGGTAGAAAACTTTGAAGCGGAAAATAAGAGTTAAGGCTACACAAATGTCCTTCGTTCCATCGTGCCCTGAGCAGTAGCTACCTGAGTTCCTGAGACACCACCAAAGCCAACCTATCCACTTCCTCGCTAAAACACAGGCTTGCTAAGCAAGATTAGTAATTTTGGCTGATTTCTATTTGATTTTATTAGTGTGTGGAACTGTGTATTTTGTAGTGACTGGTGGAGTAAATATTTATTTTGCTGTGGTACATGGGAAAAATGGGAGCAGCAAGCATCTTGCCTCTCCACTGGGTTAACTGTTGCAACCAATATCGGATGCACTCCGAATATATTTGCTATGGATTTAAGGAGAAAGGGATTGTGTCAGGTGCAGGCAGTTCTTGGATTGTAAGGTAAGTGGTGGGAGACTGATCTGGCTATTCTTACAGTCTTAGCTGCGATTTCCTAGAGTTGCGGTGGCTTTGTTGAAAGGAAACCCACAGACAAGCTGAGCTTTTAATTATTGAAGATGTTCCTTGTGAATTCCCTTTTTTTTTGTGTTGACATGAGAGGTGTCGTTGAACTGAAGAGAGGCGGACATAGTTTGTTTGGCCTGCAAACAGTGTTTGGCTGCAGGATGCAGAACTGGCAGAAAGCTGATGGACGAGAGCAAAAGGAATGCAGAGAAAGGGCTAGAGGAAAACCTGGGGGTACTGGTGGATGAAAACCTGGACATGAGCCAGCAACGTGCGCTTGCAGCCCAGAAAGTCGACCATAACCTGAGCTGCATCAAAAGAAGTGTGGCCAGCAGATCAAGGGAGGAGATTCTGCCCCTCTACTCCGCTCTGGTGAGACCCCACCTGGAGTACTGCGTCCAGCTCTGGGGTCCCCCATACAGGAAGGACATGGACCTGTTGGAGCGGGTCCAGAGGAGGGCCAAAAATGACCAGGGGGCTGGAACACCTCTCCTGTGAAGACAGGCTGAGAGAGTTGGGGTTGTTCAGCCTGGAGAAGAGAAGGGAGAGACCTTATTGCGGCCTTTCAATGCCTAAATAGGGCTTATAAGAAAGATGGAGAAAGACTTTTTTTCCAAGGTCTGTAGTGACAGTACAAAGCATAATGGTTTTAAACTGAAAAAGGATAGGTTTAGGTTAGATGTAAGGAAGAAATTCCTTACTTTGAGGGTGGTGAGACACTGGAACAGGTCGCCCAGAGAAGTTGTGGATGCCCCATCCCTGGAAACATTCAAGGTCAGGTTGGACGGGGCTCTGAGCAACCTAATCTAGTTGAAGATGTCCCTGCTTGTTGCAGGGTGAGTTGGACTAGATGATCTTTGAAGGACCCTTCCAACCCAAACCGTTCTGTGATTCTATGAAAACCAAGCATGACCAGTTAACATGGAAGAAGCCACCTCCTTTGGGATGGCGTGGAGCAGTGGGGAGGCAGGATGGGGTGGAGGACAGATAAGTTTATTTCCAGGGAGGATAGAAAAAGCAGTTGGGGAGACAGTGAAAGGACTGAAACTCTAGCTGCGAACACCTCTCCCAGTGAAGGACAACTCTGCTTGGTGCCACGAGCCTTCTGCAAGGGGGTGAGCACCCGCAAGTGCCCTTGCAAATAGGTTGTGACTCCCCATGGCCACAGGACGTCCACTTATGAAAACATGACATTTTAAGTGTCATGGCTTTGATGAGTAATTTACTTGAATATCTCTACCCTGTGAAACTAATCAGAGCATGTAAAGCACAGTACTTCTTACTTGAGCAATGTAAAAAACTGAATGAAAACAGAATCTAATTCTGTATTTTTCCCCTTCCCCACTTGGGATCCCTTGGCTCATTAGCAGGCTTGCTAATTCTTTAGCAGAAAGCATTAAGGATCAACCCATCAAATATTCAGGGTTTTTTTCAAACGTGAACAGCCATATGTGCCATGAGATCAGCTGCACTCCATCAGCTGATTGAATTAAAACAAGAGCAGAGGTAAATTAGAAACTGTCTGCACAAGACAAATCCTGTGAAAACATGAAATCCTACCAAACACACTGTCACTGTGAATAAGCATCACAGTCAGTGGAGCACGTGTCAATACTTAGAGGGGAGAAAAATCAGTTTCTTAGAGGTAGGTTGTTAGTTCAACAACTGCGAACTGCTGCCTTGTAAATGTTAATGACTGTAAGATCCCACTGGCTGCAGTTAAGCTCCTGGTGGAGTTGGACATGTGAAGAATTACAGAACACAAATATGGTAATCAACAGTATATTTCTAAACACACCTCTTGCTTTCCAAAGCGGAGGGAAAAGCCTACAGGTGGAACGAGACCCACTTTGCTGCATGATGCTAGTGCAATAGCTACCTCTGCACTAGCAGAGCATTTTATTGCAGTCCCACTGCTGGAAAGAAATTGCTGCGCAACTTTGGGAGGGAGGTGAGAAGGCTGCTCTCAGCACGGCACCTTCATGGGGAAATTCGTGTTGGCTTTTGTGACTGAGCATGGTGGGAAACTCCTGGAGAAGTTTCAGGAGGAACACAGCAACTTCAGGCGAAAGAGAGGCGATGGGAGAGAGAGAAGGTATGGAGACTTAGAAGCAGCCCCAGTTCGCTGACGCTACCTTTCTTGCTCGGTCTCACTGAATACAGAAGCACTCCAAAGTGTCAGAATCATATTAAAAATGTATCAGATGCATAAAATATCATTTGTTTTCATTGCAATCTTTCAGGAGAATTTTCACAGCACAGCTTTGCTTTTAGTATCCTAAATTTCAAAGCAATTAAAGCATTATTTTGGCTGATACATACTGTTCGTTGCATTGCTTCGGTATTATTCTTTTTGTCTTTCTTACACAAATAAATGAAAAAGCATACCCAGGAGTGATTAGAAAATGTGTCGTTTCACCCAAGGCACTAAATCCCAGAAACATTAAGATGTAGTTCAAGCCATCTAGTCCAACCTCCAATACTCACATATTAACATCGCCCTTCTTACCACACCATGACATCCAGCTCGTTTGTACAATATCTTATCTACAGCAGTCACTGTCTGCAGCGATTTACCTAGGTCAGCTTTCCTCCAGCCAGCCTGGGTACCGCTAGCGGTGTGGACGGCAGCACCGTGGAGCTTCAGCAAGCTCTCTGCCTGGAGCTTCTCCAGCTTCTCAGTGAGAATTAGCAGTCCATACGGTAGCTTGTGCTGCTAGAGCAAAATTAGCAGCAGTACCAGAGCTAGCTAAAGATATTTTGGCTTTGTCCACGTAAGCTGCAGTGACTACAGAGGAGGCATACCTGTGTATACCATCATCCCCTCGACTCCTCACACCTTGGCGGCTTTCAGGATACACCATCTGTACGTGGTGCCTTGGACTTTCTCTGTGTGTCCATTGCAGCCAGGGTCTCTTTATTACCTCTTTTTCCATCCAAAAGGCTGGGCGGAGATTCCACACTTTTCACAGCTTTTGCCCCTTTTTGGGCTTTCTCAGATCATCAGAGTCTCCCTCCAGGTGACCTATTATTTGTCATCTGAAGAGCAACTGCTCCTGGTTTGGGCACCATGCATGGCGTATCCTTTTTATTGCCCACATTGTGGTTTTCAACTGTCAATAAACCTTCACAGCTAACGCGTTAAACCCAGACATGTAAACATCGCTTCCCTGGCCCTTAACATATAGAGTCTGAGGTACAGAGCACCAAGTAAAATGGCACTAAAATACTATAGTAACAGTGATAATGTCAACCAACCATTAATTAGTTGTACATCAACAGCCCCCCTGAATTGTCACACTTGGATATTTTGCTGCTGTCACTGTTATTGTTGAAAATAGTGTCTCAAAGGAGTTTGAGGTTTGAAGTGTGCTGTATATTTAAACCTTGAACTTAACAAATCTCCATGTCAATGAAAAAAATATCACCTTAAAAAGGCAAAAACTGTAAATAGTTTAGTGGAAATAGGAGATCAAGCTAGAAACTCTTATGGTGGGAATAAGACTTACAACAAATGACACTCAAGCGTAATCTGCCTTTCAGTCTTCCAGGACCCAATGCAGGACATGGAGGCATTTTGTGTGGCATTAGCCACCATGTGCTGCGGCACTGACATTTTCAAATACAGCAAAATCTGATCTGTTTTGAATCGAATAGGGTGGTACAGAGGAAAGAGACCCATATTCTTTTTAGAACACAATTAGCCGATGTGTGAAGGCTTTGTGTTGGGAAAAGGCAGACCAGTATAAAAGAGCTGGTGAAACACTATCGTGCTAATGTGGTGGAATTAATTTTCAAAATTGCTGTTTTGTAGTGAGTGTGTACACCCTGTTATTTGACAAAGCAAGAGAGAATCCAGAATGAATTATCCAGCCTCTCTGCTATACAAAAATAATACAGTAAAATACTTACTAATTTTTCTCTCTGTTTAGAGTGTTTCACAAAGCTGGAAAAGAGGCACAATCACCATCTTGTTCCAATACAGAGAAATGATTCCTTGTTATTAATGGCAAAGGGCCAGATAGATCCTTGTTTTGTATATCTCTGCCACAGCTCCTCTGAGGCCAACAGAATTATGCATATTAATACCAGAAAGGATCTGTGCTATCAGTCCTAATGAAAGAAGAATAAAATTTGGGTAATAGCAGGTATCCGCACTGCTGGGAGCCTGGCGTTTGATGCCTTCAGCTGCCGCCTTTAGAGAACAGCCTACTTTCTCCCCCCTTGGTAAGATTCACTCAAAACAAAGTGAGACCACAAAGGAGGTGTGACTTGAGATGACGGCATCCTCCAGTAAGCCCTATGGTGACAGTGGTTTCTTCCCTGATTAAATGGGCATTAAGGAAGCAGAATTATCAGACAATGCAACCAGATGCAGTTATATGATGTATTTTCCACCTGGGTTAACGTTCCCATTTTCTTCGACATGTTTCCAGGGATGGCTGTAGAGTAGGGGAGGGAGAGACGGAGGGCTTCCCGTAGTGTGCATGTGTTCCGGGCTGTAGACTGCAGCTGTGGCTGCAGAGCTGGGAATCATTGATCCACGGTCCCCGATGTCTAAGGACACAGCCCTGGTTTGTCCCGTGAGCCCGCAGGGCAGCGGACCTACTGCCATCCCCACCTTAAGATGTGTCTCTGAACATTAGATCGAGTTGTGGGTTTCAGTGGCTGACGTTACGCATGTACTTCAGCCGTGCACCTTTTCCTGTCTCCTACACTAATATTTTCACCAGACGTGCTCTTACATCTAGGAAATTCCTCTGTGGTGCCTGATTTTCCACAACTGGAGATGATCAGCGGGAACTCTCCCACCACTGTCACATTTTGGTCTGATCCAGGAAGCGTGAGCTCTCTGTTTATGTCTGAGAGAGGCAGCTTTCCTCATCTGGGAGCTGAGACAAATATTCTTTTGTTAATCTTATTTAATCATATTTAGGAGCAACACATGAGTTAGCAGTTAGCTTCACTTGGCAGAAAGACTTTAAGGAAATTGTGGGAGAAAAGAGGAGTCTGCTAAAAGGAAATTAAATCGCTTTCAAGAGCATTCCATTGCAATGTCTATACTAATAACTAAAATGGACTAATAACTGTTCTCTTACCCTGAGGCCAATCAGCGTAGCATGGCTTGCATCCAAAGACCTAAACTCTCTTACAGGCACAAAGCAGAGCGGCTTCACACACGCTGCCTGTTAGGAGAGGCCCCTGGGCATGCAGGGATTTTCTCTGCAGGAGTTGGCCCCAGTCAAAATCGTGCCGGTGTCAGTCATTTAATGATATGCAGAGTTGTGGGCCAGCGCTCAGGTGTCTGGTCCTGTTGGTGTGTCAGGAGAGGTGTGGTCTAGCTTTTCTGTACCGTGTGCTGGGCTTCCTCCTGCCTTGCACACAAACTCAAAGACCTTGGAGAACACAGTACTAGCCACACTGCAAAAATTGTGATTGAAAATCTCTAACATTTTTTATTCTACATATTTTGGCATCTTTTTGCCATTGTAGTTCATTGCCCTTGGGACATAATGGGTTGTTTTTTTCTTTGAAAATGTGAAAGGTAAAAACTGTTTTTGAAGGAAAGACAAGAACATACGCAGTCATTTGTCTGCAGGACGCAAAGTGCTGTTAATAGAATATTTTAAGAGAGACTGACTGAATACTGATCAAGTTTTCACCAACCAAAATGTCATAGTATCTGTCCTTTATGATTAGTGCTAAATGCCATTTACTGTGTATGGTGCATTGTGTCTTTCTTAGAGTTATTTTGGATTTAGTAGCTCAGGAAGTAAAATGCTATCAGGTGTGCTTCAAAAGTGGGGTACTTTGAAAAGACACAATTATTTCATGTACAAATCATTGATGTCGCCTTAAATGACGGGATTCTGACTCAGTCCTCCAAACAGTACCGCTGTACAGGTTATAATGAAGATGGTGATAAACCATCACATTTCTGACAGTTTCTGAAAACTTCATTTTTGCCAATGGAATTAATTAAATTGAAAATATATATTCTTTACAATAACATTGACTACACTTAAAGTCACCCAGACATGAAAGGGATTATGTACAAACTTCAGTTACAAAACATGCAATTTTATATAGAAATTGCAAGCCTGTCACTTTACCCTTGGGGGGAAAAAAGTTATTCAGAGTAATGACAATAGCTTGGTGGGAGAGAAAGTGGGCTTCACGCAGTAAAAAAGTTTCTTTCCAGCTGTGTGGGTTTTCCACAGGCTTTTTTTCATTAATATTATCAAGTTATTTGTTATTTACTCATGAATGCTGAATAAATACCGAGCAAATTCAAGACACTATTAATTTTTGTACCATTGCATGTATGCATATGTAATGGTTCATTATAGCCCTGAGTTTTCAACATAGTCCAGTGTAAATGAGAAGAGCCCGGTTAAAAACACTGTAGACCCTGATCCAACCTGTGTTGACTTCAGATCCTCATGTTGAATTGAGCACCAAAAGGGAAAATTATGCCTATTAAATTGAGTAAACATTTTCTTCATTTATCTAGGTGGCTTTTTTCTGTCAGTGAAAACTATTTTTTTGCTAAAAATGCCAACCCTTAGAAACTTAATGAGTATTAATGAAAAGCTGGAATAATTTAGCATGGCCAAAAGGAAGGTAATTTTCCTTAGACATTTCATTAGTACAAACTGAATCCTAAAAGGCCTATTCTCTTTGTGGTTTGTCAGAATAATTCTCATTATAGTCAATAGGAACCAGGTATATATGCATCAGCAGCAGAATAGACTGCTAAATATAGTTGCTGCCGCGGCAGCTGGTTCCCTCTCTTGTTCATCAGATGGGGAAGCTGGAAGCTGCAGCAGTCTCACAGTGTAAGAAAGACCATGCCTGAAGACATTTTTTTTCCTGGGAACAGGGGCATGAGCTCGATTTCGCACTTCCAGGCACTTCAGACTTTTCCCAAGCGGATGGAAAGTCTTCAGCCTGCTGTGTTTGAGCCCACCACACAGGGCCGATGGGCATGCAAGCTTCCCTTAGCCTGAGCAGGCTGCCCAAATTTACCATATGCATCACGTTTTCCAGGCTATGTGACCACTGCAGGTTCTACAGTAGTTCCAAAAAAATGGATGGTCAGGGCTTTTCCCCATTAGCTGGAGAAGCAGCGTACATCTCTAGACAAAGCAATAAAAGATCTGCACGCTTTGCCTCGTCTGAATTTCCCCATCGTCTTTTGCTGTCACTCCTCAGCTCCCTTGCATCTGAAGATGACATTTCCACCCTGTCTTCCAGGCTCAGCCTGGCTTTCCCTCTCCATCCCCTCCTGGGCAGCAGCATCTTTCATCCTCCCTGGTGTCTCCCAGCTCAGAGAGCTGCCCCCGGGCTCTCTTCTCCTAAACAAGCTTTCTTTGTCTCTGAGCCCGTGGAGTCTCACAGGAGTCACTTAGGCTCTGTGATTTTTTTTAAGACCCAGGATTAGTATCTGATATCTTTTTTCTCGTCTGGGATTTTCCGCTATCCAAATCTAGACCCCTGTGGAGCGGCAGGGCAAAAAAAATGTCCCTTAACCTTTTGTTTTCCTTGGGTAAGATCTGTTCACGTGCTGATAATCTTTAGCTATCAACCTTTTTGTGGACAGACATTAACTACTTTTCCTTGTCTTCTTAGCACACGGAGTATAAAGCATTACACAGTAAAAAACAGCCATAAGGAATTCATAAATTATACATGGGCAGATTCCCCAAATCATCAAACATTTCCTTCTGTAAAGGATGTTCACTATCAGTTATTGTTTCTGTGGTGTAGGTACCTTTCCATATCTTGTAATCTAAGATTTCATGGATTATTTTTTTTCTCCTTTCTTCTTTTTTTTTGTAATTTCAGTGAGTTCTGATTTAAAACAAACCAACAGGAGTCTGCTTTTTTACCCTTCTTTCTGTCCCTCTTTGCCAGCAGAAACCACACAGGTTGGACAGACAGGTGGAGCGAGTTCTGAGCTGAGACAGACACAGACCTGGAGTCTTTGGTTTCGGTGTCCCATCTCTTGAACCCGTGATGCCAGGGAAGGAGCCAGCCTGCCCAGGGATGCCTGTGCTTTGGGTACTCTCACGTAGCCCCTGGCAGCATTTCTGGCTGCAGCAGCTTTGCGGATGTGCAAGGCTGCGAATCCAGCTTGAGAATGTCCCTTCTCACACGCTTCACTTGGCAGAAGCTAATTCAAAATTCATACGGCACTGAAAAAGCCATGCCAGCTAAATAGCGTATGCGCGTACTAGCAAGCTAAACACATGCAGAAATGGGCTGATCCATGATGCATCTTGTTCTGTCTGTTCAAGTGCCTGTGTTTTGGCCAAGAGCCATCGGATTGGTAATCGTTGCAGAGTATGTCCTAGGAACCATGCAGGATTTGGGGCCAGCAAGAGGTACCTAATTACGGTGGAACCATTGCACTGTGTCCTCAACTTTTCCACAAAAGATACTGCTCTTACTGAATTTTCAAGGCCATGTCTCACCCTACGCATGAGTTTTCCTGCAGCGATGATAGAATCAAGTCTTACAAGTAAAAACTTAGGTGTCTTTAAAATACAAAGCAAGGATTTTAAAGCATTGTTGGCTTGACAGATCATTTTTACAAAGCTCATATCCCAAAATAAAAGCTTTATTTAAGAATCCTACGACTTAAAGTGTGTTAAAGTATATGAAAATGGAGCGTTCTGTGAGGCAAAGATAAGGGGAATTAAATACTGAAGCCAGCACAGGTAAAAGGGAAAATGTAGCTGATCATACACCCATCCATCGTAGCCATTCCTCACCAGCTCACGTCCGCTCCTCTCTCCACTGCTCTGTTGCTGTTTCTGAATCCAGATGGCTGCAGGGTGAGTCCAGTCAAGCACTGCACTGTTTTTCTGGTGTGCAAGAAGTCAGACTCCTGCTGTGAATCGCCTTCATGCTGCCACCGGTTCTCATTCGCTGACTCCTAGAAGGAGCAGGCACCTAGCCCTGAGTTCAGTGTTGGAGGCAGCCAGTTTGAGCACCCCTTGCAAAACAGACACAGCATTGACAGCCAAACTCTTTGCATTATTTCCGAGCAGGAGGAATGCATGAACCTCCTGGCAGATCTAGAACGTGAAACATTTTATAAGGATCTGCAAAATGAAATACTTTGTCTAAGAGAACACTGTTGGTCCATCTGACTCCATCTAAACTAGCGGTGGCCAAGAGGTACTTCTGATCTCACATGTCCGGCTATGTCCTAACTGTACAGCAGGGCAACAGACCTACATACATCAGTCCATGCAACTTCCCTGCACCCTAGTTTGAACCCAAAACCCCCCTGGATGCATGGGTTGAAGGGAGTCCCGATATAGCTCAGCCGGTTCTTGGATCTGGGTAGTGAGAGGACAAGGAGCATGGAGAGCGATGCATAGTACTACAGGTGGATTGTTATGTTCCAGAATTATCCGGTGTTTAAGTCATTTATCTCAAAATAGAATTAAGGTGTGAGAAAGCCTATAAAATGCACAAATGCATTTCTTTGCAAAATTACAGGGTTTCTTCTGTTTGGAATAATGACTGTAAATTCCTCTGTATCACGGAGACTATTTAAGGTCACATCCACCAAAGCATATTTAAAGAAAGTTCAGACTTTTTGTGTCTGACACTTACATTCTGATTATCTGTCTGGAGGCAAAGCTCCTCATTTTGGTATGTAATGAATAAAATGCACAAGTGGAAGGAATCAAGATAATGAATTTGCAGGATAATTTTACTAATTATCTTGTTGCTGATCATAGAACCAAGGCGCTGCAAGTCAATCCTACCACAGCTATTAATATGCAGTGCCTAAAGCTGTTCTTGTAACATTTATTACTCATCTTGCTGGTTCTACACAAGTTGATAGCTTGCTATTAAATTTATAAAAGTGAATTCGCTAACATGTTCCTTGTTCTAAACATAACATGTTAAATTATACAGGTTTACCAAAGTCTAACGTAAACGAGAGCATTTAAAATAAGATATTTTCTACTGCATGAATGTTAGGTGATCAGTTGAGATGGAATTTATCTCACCTTGTTGCAGTTATTTGAAGATAGGTATCTAATCTAAGTTACGAATTTAATCTCCCTAGGTAGCCACGGGAGAGAGGATGGGACAAATTGTCCTCTGAAGACGCCTCTCCCCTCACTGTCTACAGAGGGATCCCAGTCGATTTTCTGAAATGGACAATGAATTTTTTTATGACTAAAGCTAAGAGGGATTAAAGTTTGTTGTTGGGAAATGGTAAATGGGAAACTTTTCAACAAGAAAAAAGCCAGAAACAAGTAATAGTACTGTGAGGTTATGATTGGCCCACCAGCTGTTTGGTTGGCAATGCTTAGAAAAAGATAGTGGAGAACACAAGCATGGAGTCTGTACTGGTGATCTGCCTTTGGGAACAGCTCAAGAACATGAAAAAGTGTCTATCAAAGCGAGCCATTGATACCCAAACTGCAGCAACAAGATAGACAAGCTCAGGAGCCATAATGGGATGCTCAGTGTGGCTTTAGCAAAAGGAACAAATGTGGACAGAGATGAGTGAGGATGAAAAATTATGAGGTTAAAAATACATGCAAGAAAGACAAAAGCAAACACAATATTGGAGAAGTGACCAGTGGGAGGAAGCAGGTGGATCCTGGCTCTGACCTATCTCTTCTGCATCCCAGAGGACCAGAAGGAGCTGTCTCCTTGCTCCCCAGAGGAGCGCAGAGTTGTCTCCCTGTATCATCGACCACAAATCTCCTAAACTGCACGTGCAGCCTTTGCCGTTATGCCCTCCCCTATGCCAAAGTTTAGATGTTGCCTATTATTCTCCCATGTAGAAAAGTCTGGGGTTTGGCTCATTGTGATGCAAAAGGGAGACAAAAGAGAAAACCTGGAGACATTAGGAATTTAGAATTCCATAGGTTGACCCTAAAGGGGGTACTCTGGGAAAGTGGCAGAGCAGATCCTGACCCTGTAACCTCATTTCTGTGTCATCCTGGCTGGGCTCTGTAGACACCTTGTCTCTGCCTTGCTCAGTATTTGTTTAAGCAGACTTAGATCTCCAGCCTGTAGTCCTTGGAACTGCCCATGTGATGGAGAGCATTGTAATGGGTATATAATTTTTGCTTAGAAAAGAATAAAAATCCTCCCAAAAAATCTATTCAGACTACTCCTGCAGCAAGCTAAAATATCATAAAGTTCTTGATAACTAAATCCATTTGGTGCTTTATCTCTCCCCTCAAATCATTTCCCTTAATATCAGACAAAACTACAGCACAATAAAAAACAATAATGGTCAGGCACTTGGCTTAATAAAAGAGTCTTTTGAACTGCTATTATAACATAGAAAAGAGGTCAGCCGTTTCAGCATAGATCTTAAAGTTAGCTGGAAATATTTGTAATATTAACAGAAGAATCAAAGCTGCTTCTCTGCCAACCATGCTGCAAATAGGGATGCTGCAAATAAGGACTTTAGAAGCCCCAGAGGACTCTGCTTTAATAAGCGAGTCATCTAAAAGCACTGTTGCAGACAACCAGAGGGTACAAAATAACCCAGACCAGAAAAGATCTGACTGCAGAGAGACATTGGAAGGCAACAGGTTCTCTCTAGACAACTGGATAAAAACCGAGACAGTTTTGAAAAATAAGTATTTATCATGCTGCCTTTTGAGTTTCTGTTTCATGGTTTGGTTGTGCTTTTCTCTCCCATAAAATTTCATCAGAAACATTAAAAGCAGAAATTGAGTGCTATTTGCAGGTTTTGTTTTTGTTGTTGTATGAAATTGAGAGCATACTGTGCTATAAATAAAAGCTTGTAAGTAAATTCCCAGCACATTAAAACCTGCCTAACAGGAGATTAAGATGGTCTGAAGTCACTGACTCAGATCATAAACAGCGCGCTGTTAGCTGAAATGATTAATCACTGTGGTACGAAAGAAAAGAGGAAATTTGTTAAAAAATAAGTGGGGGGCAGGATGCTAACTCCAGGGGCACGCTGATTGGCTCTTTAATAATGTATAACGAAGCGCGTGCCAGATCAAAAGCAAATCACATGCAGCTGGCAGAAAATGAAATGGCATTAGGCAAAGTATTTGTCTAGCTATGAGGCTATTTAGGAAACTACTGTCTATTAATGTAATGTCTATTAAAGCTTTTCAAATTAATTTTTGCTTATAGAAACCCCATAAATAAAACATGATATATGCATTTTATATATATGCAAGCACACATATGGGGATACACATATGTATTCATTATATATTATAAATACCGCAAACATTCAGTCACAACTTTGCAAAATTACCATGCGTTATTAGCAGCTATTCAGGCTAATTAAATCATCTTCAAATTCTTATTTTAATTGTTCCTGTGTGCGAGTGTGTGCTGAATAATTGTCACTTGGTTATGTTACGATAGTATTTTTGCTGTGACAGAATTTGAGAAAAATCTATGGCAAAGGGAACAGAAGAGAGGTGCACTGATGGAACTTCCCTGCTCCTCACAGGTTATATTGTCGGCTTTTAAAATCTAGAAGACACGCACCTGTCTGCTGAGCTCCTTCAGCTTTTTGGGGGGGTCAGCTTTGAATGGGGTGGCTTGGCAGCAGACATGGGAAGCCAGGGAGAGATGCTTACGCAGAAAGATGTCTTTCCATCAGCATTCGGTTTTTAAGACACTGATATGCCCATCGGTGGCCGAGGCTAGGCTTATGCAGAAGTCCGGAGGCACGTGCTTCTGCAAGTCTGGGTGCAGCGTGGACCTATTTTTAATCCAGTGCAAGCCTGAATCACAACGCCTGGCCTGAAACCCTGAGCTGTCCCTCTCCAGCCCCATGGTCTAACCCTTAGGCTGGAAACGTAACCCTTCGTCATGCATCCTGGGCTGCTGGCTTGGGCTTTTCTGCCTCGCCAGAGGTCCAGCTTCAACAGGAGGGAGCGGGCAGTGTTGCCTCCCAAAACTTAGCGTGGTCTGAAGGTCTCCTGGGGAGCAGGAGCCACCTGAGGCTGACGAGAGCCTGCGAAGTCCCCGCTCCTGAGGTCGACCTGAGCAGCGGAGTGCCAACCAGCCTCTCTGCCCTCCACGCTCTCTGCCGCGAAATATTTGAAAGGTGGCGTTACTCTGTGCCGTTGCACAACAAGCGATACCGCTTTGCCGTCATGCCACCCCGTTCTTGCCACTGCACAGCAGAAACCATCAGCTGATGCGAGCAGCACGTGTGAGGTAAAACAGAGCGCATGCAGACTGGCAGCCCCGCGCCTTTCTGCAATTACCAACAACAGTTCGTTTCTGTCACCACTTACTAAAAACATGGCATAGCTACTGAAATAAGTGAGCACTTAAGGGAAACCCAGACCTTTTATATCTGCCACTTATTTCCTGATTATCTTCCTGGAGGTCAGGCCCTTCATTTTGACACTTAATGAATAAAATGCCCACGTTGCAGGAAATGGGATAATGAATTGTGAAAAGACATAATCAGCAATGACTAAATAATTAAGGGAATTGAAATGTAGAGTCATGTGGGAATGTATTAATAATAACATGATTTTTCCATATGCTAAAAAATTCTGTCTGTTTTTAGAAAATCAGTCATCACACATGCTCTGTGGCAAAAAAAAAATTAATGTAGACTAATAGGAACTGTAATTAGATGTTCTGCTTTTAAACAGCTGAATAAAAGATGAAATCATATAGAAAGTATATTTAGATACAAGCCAGAAAGTAAACTGATTATTATTCATAGTGCCGTTAATAGGAGCTGTAATTTATGCATCTAGTGGGAATCATGTTAGGCAATTAGGAAAGGGAGTCACACTTGACTTCCCTTTATGCATTTACATATTTATATATTTTTCTATATCTTAGCAATGTCTCCATCTTTCCAGTTACCTTTAATCCACATGACTGTCTAGAATAATGCCTTGTACAGTGACGTTACCTATTACCTGTTGGAGTTCAAAAGTTGGCCTTCACTTAGATTAAAAAAAAAACCACACAAGCTTCTCTTTGATCATATTTGTCTCCTGACATTGGACTTTTGCAGGTCCCCAGTACTACATGAAGAATGGGACTTTTTAAATGTCTCTCAGCACTTCACCTTCAAAGGCTCGCAGCAGAGAAATTATCATGGCAGTTGGACGGGATTGTGCCCATTTCTGCTCCGCTCTGTCTATGTTACCCTCTCTTTACTTACCCAGGACCCAGGTTCAATTGCTTGGTCTCTGTAGTCTGCTCCTAACAAAACCTGGGATCCTATAATTCACCGCACTCCCAGCACTGAAACCGCAATGATCTGGATTTCAATTTCGGTTGGCGTTGCTGTGTCTGTGGAATATATGATCCTTTGTATATATTTATTATTTTCAACAGTTCAGTGCAAGAATGATTTATGCTTATTTTGTGCAACAACATGGTTATTGTTTTAATCCGAAAGTGTCCTAGTATCTTATCACGTGTTAATGCAGACTCTCAGCCATCCCATAAAATGTGGGTCAGCCAGAGAGCGTCACATCGCCAGATACGTTTGAACAGATGGGTGGGCTGAGGTACAGAGAGCTGTTGTGGTTTGCTCAAGGTAAAAAAGCAAGTCAGTGGCAGAGCGAAGATTAAAATTCAAGGCATGAGATCAGCGAAGGATTAAGTGCCATGTTCATCTGCTTCATTTCCAGACATATATAACATACCTCAGATAATCTGCAGGTATCACAGGTTGGAAATATTTAGCACATAACTCTCAAAAAGGTGGGAGGGGGACCTCTCCCACAGGAGCCAAGCTGCTACTGGGTTGCAGGGCTGTTTCACAGCTAACCTGCCACCATGAGTACTCAGGACGAGCGCAAGGTGATAACCTGAGCCAAGTGCCCATTCCCAGCACATAAGCAACGTCTCTTTCTTCCTCTCTGTGTAACGCTGATCTGGACAAAACTGCCCCATAAGCCAGACCCTGGTTACTCCCAGCCATGTCTGAGATGACTTCCCAACGAGCCTTGTAACACGTTACCAACCCTAAACTTTGAGTTATTCTGGCCTGGTTTTACTTGCTGTGTTCTTCTGCTAAGGCCGTTTTTCCCACCGCTTTGCCGGGTGCAATGCCTCAGAGGGAAAGTGCCGGAGCCTCCCCAGGGTGCGTGGCACTCTTCCCCGCTCGCTCTGTCCCCCGGCAAGCCCTCCTAGAGACGAGGACCTGGTATCTTGGCACGGTCCTCTGGCTGCAGGGCTTGTGTTTTGGCTGCGGACCATCTTTAGTAATTGGGCTGGCGAGCGCTACCTCTGCTCCCGCTCGGGGCTGGGGCTGCCGGTGCCAGCTGCTCCCCCCGTCGCCCGGGCTGCAGATGGCTCGACCAGCACCCGGCAGCTCGCCCTCCGACGGTCCTCTCCTCCCCCCTGTCCTGCCGCACCGTCTTTACAGTAGTACTTATAGCAGACATTATTCAGTTACGACCTGCTCTTTGGCACACCCTGCCACCCTCTTCACCTTTCCCATTCGGGAGCTGGGAAGCAGGAGGTACTCTGGGAGCAATATTGTGTTAAGCTACAAGCCACAGAGAAAAGTGGTTAAAAGCAGTAAATGCATTCCCATGCATTCCGATAATGCTATTTTTTATCAGACAGTGGGTGATTTTAATTCACCCCCCATAAGCATTCACGGTGCGTCTCCCCTCCCTGGCCATCCCGGGCGCTACACGGGTCTGGCTCATTGCATTTGTCCTCCATCAAAGTGCGATATCTTGGGATGGATTCTGCAGGCTTGAAACATGCCTGCTTGCTGCTGATGATGTATCATTGGGTAATCATTAAATAAATTCAGTGTTTTACTGCATTAACAAAAACACATGATTGTTTAACAGAGTATATTACAGAAGATGGAGGCTTTAATGGTCTCTATGGATTTTTAGTTTGTAAGGGTACATTATGAAGCTGTCTTGGTAGGGTGCTGTTTTCATATGTGAAAGAAGTTACTGGCGTTATACATCATTTTTATATCTTGTTGCTAGGCAACATATCATAGTGCAGTTATTGCAAAGGTGTCTGCTTCCTCGTTAAAAATCTTCATGTTGCTCCTTAATTCTGCAAAATTAGCTCTGTTATTGATCTTATCCTGCTTCCTCGGGTATCTATTGATTGAGGTTTCATCTGCTAGGTTTTGGAGAAATATAACAGTTTTTTTATTAACTGAATTTGGGGTTGAAACCTAAAGCGTGTGCATTAGTGCTAATCTTTAGTTTCCCCCTTCATCGCAATTTGTTTTCATGCAGGGAGCCATGCGTTTCCATTCGCTTGGGATTTAAAATCAGAGAAGTAATTTGAGTGGTGGTGTATTTAGGATATGGCCTATGACAGCTAGGCTTAAAAAAACAGAAACAACAAAAAGCAGGGGCTACCTAGGGTGTTCTGGGAAAGATCTAAAAATTCCCTTTAAAACTCATTTCTTTCTCTCTTCAAAATAATCCATGGTTCCTGCTTCAGCATGGTTCTGTTGCGAACTCCTGCTATACTAGCATTTCCAAATCGGGGGGCAGTTTTGCCTCAGCTTGGGTCAAGCTGTGCAAGATTTGGGGCTTTACGGGACCAAGCTGACTTCATCGCCTCACTTCATTCTCGCCTAGAAAAGGCAAATCTATTTCAGAAAAACACAGTTGGTAGTAACAGGCAGCATTGCTCGCAAGTATCTTCCACACAACAAAATAACATTTTTTTTTTCAAGTGCTAGCGTTTATTCCCTTCATTACCACTCCTCCCAAGCTTCTTTGAGTTGGAGAGCTGTCTGCCAGGGCCATATGTGCTCCCCAGAGGCAGGGGTGGCTCTGGCACATGTCCCCCCCCAGATGCCTCCGCAGGCTCACGTGGAGCCAGGGCACGTGGAGGGGCTGCCAGCACCAGGCAAGGGGGGAACCGGGGGCTTCCGCAGACCTCAGCATGCAGCAAATGGCTCTTTATTATCATCATCCCTCATACCTTTGTTACTAGCATATTGTAATTACTTTCATTAACCAGACTTAATGCAGTGGCGGTCGGTATAGCTACTGTTCATTTTGGGGCAAATGGTACTATTATAATATCAGGTTTTAATTAAGCTGTTTTGGATAAAAGCTGGCATGCTAAAAGCCTTTAAAAATGCTGTTCCTCGGTACACACCCACACAACAACAACCAGTAAATCAATGGAATTTCGTCTAACCTCTCCCTTGGAAGATATAATTTGGCATGTGGTATCAGGGCAGTTATTTCTAAAGGTATGTGCTCCAGAGGAGGGAAGGAGTGAAAGAAACATGAAAGAAGTTCATTCTCTTATTTTTTAAGCTGTAGAAGAGTTAAAAATAGATATAAGACTTTGTTATGCTCTAAAGCCTATTTTTTAAGGAAAAATGTGCAAATGATTAATTTATAATAGATGAAGTTGTAAATGAAAGAAAAGAAATTGCAAAGGCCAAAATGTTTAACTTCACAATCAATCAATGTACATTCCTAAAAAATGTCTGCAAATAATTTTGACAACATTTTAAAACTGATAGTTACCTGTTCACTCTTTAACAACTGCCTACATGCAGATTTCACCCCGGAACACACTGGGCTATTCCTGAACCATGTGGCTCCATTGCACCTTACCTGCTTCCCTGTAACTTGCAAGGGAAGGGATAGGGTGGCCTCACACTACTCTTCCGTTGCTTCTAACCACACAATTTGCCTTTAACATTTAGGCCCCTGGATCATACAACAGCTTTAGCTCTGTTCCGCCAACGAAATTAGTGAAAACATTAGCGTTGTTTTCCCACTAACAATTCCTCTGCTCCACACCACTGGCTGACCCTGATAAGAGCGAGTGATGAATATCCAACCTGACCAGCTTGGTCTAATTCCTTTCCCCCCCATCTCTGACCTCTCTGAGGAGACACTGTTAAAATGGGTGCAACTCACTGAAGTCCAAGAAGTGTTGCCAGTGTCCAGAGGAACCTTCCTTCCATTTCAGAGAAGAAAGGAGTTTGGGGAATCAGCCTCTCTTTTAGTATCTGTTTATACATAAAGTCATATTTTGTTTGAGCAGTTTTATCAGTTGATCTCCTGTTAGTTCCTTTGGTCTATACAGAAAGCCCTGCAAAGGTAATTGCATCCCCTCATGGCCAATGAACTCAGTTATCAGTCAGAGTCAGCTTAACTGGATGATTGTTTCATTCATGGGAAATTTCTGCCATAGGTAGCTGAGTTGGCTCAGTTAATCACCTGTTGTTTCACCATGCAAAAGATAGAGAATTCTCTCTTAATCCACATTTAGATTAAAGAATTAACCGAGACGGTGCCACGGGACAACAAGAGCATGCTGTGAGCACCAAAAAAGCTGTTACTTCTCACCTGGCACCTCCAGAAGAAAATGGAAGATACCCCAAAACAAAACAGAAGATGATCCTCCAACTTACATGCCACATCACGTCCCATACCTACATTGTACGTTATTTCACTGGTTTATAAAAAATTCAGCGCTGGTTTCCAAACGGACTATAGATCCATTGGCTCTCATTGCTTCAGAAAGGCTATCCTTGCTGGTCAGCAGGCCAGATGTGCAGCAGGATTCCCCATCGGCCCCCTCTCCCAGCTGCCACAGTATCTCTCCTCATGCTCATCTGCAAGTGGTCAACTCAGGAGGTGAAGTGACAGCCTCCCTCTGAAACTCACCGGCAGGCATGAAACTGCAAACTGCCCAGTCCCCAGTCCAGGACTGTTCAGGTGCTGACAGGCAATGTTAGCCCTGTGCCGTTACAGTCACGAAACACTTTACCTGGGTCCTGGAGGACAAGGGGGTTTTTCCACATTGTCAAGGACACACATGTCTGTCAAGCTGATGCATATTTCTGGCTACCACCCACTGGCATGGTCTGTAAAATGCCCTACCCCATCAACTCAGCTTTTCAGGGCTCTACAGGGATTTGTGGATGAAAAAATCTTCATGACCAGGAAGAGTCATGTTACCAACTTCTATTTGCTAGGCACTTCATTAAAAACAACCTGGATGTTTTACTCCAATAAATGCTCTGCTTCCCCACTGACTCTCTGGATGCCCATAATTCTTAGAAAACTCAAGTAGGCAGGATCAGGATAATTTTGTTTCTCCAACGTGATGAATCCACCAGCCCTGTCTGTTGCCTTTCTGTGAATCTTAGTCTCCCAGAACCAGAGCCAAATTTGACACCTGGTACCAGCCAACACCTGATAGTCCGAGGTTTTTTGGGCAACACTTTTCAAAACATCTTAGCGCCAAGTGCAGAACCCTCTACAAAGCTGGATGTAAGAAGTGTATGGACTGGATTGCTTCCCAGCAACTCTCTGATCAGCTCAGTCAGAATACGTCTATCAGCTTTGTTGTTGGAGCCCAACAGCAGGGTCTCACCAGCTCATGTCATGATGTTTTTGGTCTTGCCACTTCCATTTCAGTCTGAGTTGCCAGGGGAAAAAAAAAAAGAAGGAATGCTGAGCCAATCTGCAGCTTCAACCATAGGATGCTTTTGTTGGCATCCATTCTCCTATATTGTCAAACATGGCATTTCTTGGCCCTTGCTGGTCTTGCCCCCAACTTATCATATCTTGGTTAGGATGCAGAGGTGGATGATGCCTTTGATCAGCCCACTTGTTAAATGTGCTGTGATACTTCTAGGAAAAAAAAATAAAATAGCAAATATGCCTAGTAGCAGCTGGGCTGCCAAAATACTGTTACATAATCTTAGTGAGATTAAGACTATTTTGCTAGTCAAAATTAAGTCATTGTTTCCTTGTATTGCTTCCTCTGTCTTCATCTGTCTTGAGTTTCATCTCATGTATTTGGACTGCCAGCGCTTCGGGGCAGGAACTGCTCTTTCAGTGTCTGTGTGGGGCGCATTGCTGAGCAGGTCCAGACCAGGAGTATAGACCATAACTAGGCATTTACACCTCCCGTTCACAATTATCATGTAGTTTCACATCCCAAAGTGAGATTCTTTGCAGAGACCTTGTGTTCCTAGCTGGGAGAGACCCTTCATCTTGGCATTTCAACATGGTTTGCAACAGCCTGAAAGGAGTCTTTCCTACAGAATGGTGGAGAGATCCAGGACCTGTTGGCTTGCCCACCCCCTGCCTCATCCTTTGAAGGACAAAGTTCAGCCTCATCTGAAATTGTTTCCTAAATTCAAAAGATTCTGAGAGGTCCCACATCTTAGGTCCGTTTGCCAAAAATTATATAGCTGTAGCTTCATTTCTCATGAGGCATTTCTTCCCACAGGGGTCTCCCCACCTTACTAGGCCATTCCAGCTTCAGGATGGAGCTCCTCACAGGCTCTTACTATGTCTTCTGAAGGTACAGAAGTGAATCTTTAAAACCTGTGTATCTGGGGAAAAAAATTATAATCACTTCACCACCCTATAGCATTCATTCTTCTGAGAGCTTTCACTAAAGACCAGACACAATGGAAATTCAACACTGGAAATGTTGTGTTTAGATTACGTTACAATCTGCAGGTAGTTTGAGAGACTTCTGCAGATGTCACATCGATCTCCAACTCCATCAGTTTAGCCTTCTACTTGTTTTCTTCCCCAAAATCTCAGTTCACTCACAACAAAGTAAGACGGTGAGATGTCATAGAATCATAGAATCATAGAATACTTTGGTTTGGAAGGGACCTTTAAAGGTCATCTAGTCCAACCCCCCTGCCGTGGGCAGGGACATCTTCAACTAAATCAGGTTGCTCAGAGCCCCGTCCAACCTGACCTGGAATGTTTCCAGGGATGGGGCGTCAACCACCTCTCTGGGCAACCTGTGCCAGTGTTTCAATTTAGCCCAATTAGCATTACATATCCTGGGATGAGATGAATTTCCTTCGTAGGTTAAGACTAGTTAGACTAGATGGATAGCTAAAAATTATCTTACCCTCTGACTAGCATTGCCCATGTCTGTGTTCTGGGGTCAGGTTTTTAGTAATGTGAGCTCCTTTCAACCACCGGTATTCCCTGTATGACTTTTCTGGGAAGGCAACTGCAAATCCTAAAGGCAGGAGCTGGAATTGAGAGCACAATATTCCTGTAAATCTGAAAACACAAAAATCATTTCCCTGCTGATGTTGTATAATGAAGAGATTTACCTGCCAATGCCTTCAGAGAGAACATTTTCCTGCACAGGGCAAAGAATATAAAAAAAACCTTCAATGTCCCATGGTTAGAAGGAGTTTAGGGCTCCTTCGGCTTCATCTTTCTGTGACTCGGTTCTTGTTCATCTGCTCTGCCACGAGCTGGAGTCCCCTCCAAAGCAGATTTGCCAGGGTTGCCCTGTCTGCTCCATTGCCTTGCTGGCTCCCCTGCCCTGCGGGCTTATGCC
>NW_008824775.1:377215-418246 GCF_000699105.1 Pygoscelis adeliae
GAGCACTTGCCAGTGAAGACCGAGGCAAAAAAGTCACCTTCTCTGTGTCCCAGGTAACCAGCTCTGCCATTTCGTTCCGGAGAGGGCCCACATTTTCCCTTGTCTTCCTTTTATCCCCGACGTACCTATAGAATCTTTTCTTGTTGCCCTTGACGTCCCTGGCCAGATTTAATTCTATCAGGGCTTTAGCTTTCCTAACCCGATCCCTGGCTGCTCGGACAATTTCTCTGTATTCCTCCCAGGCTACCTGTCCTTGCTTCCACCCTCTGTAGGCTTCCTTTCTGTGTTTGAGTTTGTCCAGGAGCTCCTTGTTCATCCATGCAGGCCTCCTGGCGTTTTTGCCAGATTTCCTCTTTGTTGGGATGCATTGCTCCTGAGCTTGAAGGAGGTGATCCTTGAATATTACCCAGCTTTCTTGGGCCCCTCTTCCCTCCAGGGCTTTGTCTCATGTCATTTAATGTGTATAGGATTGGCACATTCAGGTGATCCTCCAAAATTGCTCAGGTGTCCAGTCTGAAATGGTTAGAAGCCAATTTATTCCTATGCAGACTTGTCCAAGTAAATTTTGTACTGTATTCCTATTTCCCATGGGTTACTAAAGAGCATCCTCCAGACAGAGCCCGTTCTCCTCTTTTTGTCGAGGTACTCAGACCTGCTTCCTAATGCTTTGTTTACTCATTTACTTCTCCAAGTCCTCAATTCCAGTTGGTAAATCAGAGGCCAGTGCTGATAAAGTTGTCCCCCGTTGTTCTTTAGGTAATATTTCTCCTCCCACATCTGGATTTAAAACGCAGCTTGTTCGTTACCAAGAATGGGGTCTCCGTGGGGCACTTAGAGGAGAGGAGCAGCTTCCTCGGCACTAACTGTGGTTTTTCACAAAGAGGTTTCCACACAGACTCCACGACCCACCTCCCCTCCCTGCTGACTTGGAGCCCAGTGTTCTGGCGTACCTCACTGGTGAGGTACCAAGGGGTATATGGCCTCCCCACAACAACCTTACTGCTGGTGCTCCTGAAAGGGTCTGGATGGAGATGGTGCACCTGGGGCTGCCTCAGGTGTTGCCGCTGCAGAGGAAACCAGTGTCTCCTGCACCAGAAACTTGCCCCTGGAGCAAAATCTGTGTGGACAGCCCCCCTTCAAGAACCACAGTTAATGTCGGGGAAGTTACCTTTTTTCCCCCCTCATTCTGTAATTAGACATCCCAATTATGTAGTTTAATCTAATTAAAGTAATGATGCAATTATACAATAATTGATACATAATCGGCATGCAAAAACCTGTGTAAGTATTATTTAACCAACAGAGCAAATTCTAGATGAACCTTTTCAGTCTCTTAAAAGTATATCATTTTAGCAGCCAGCTTGAGGAAGGGATTTTGCCTACTCAACCATTTTTAAATCCTTACTGCCACTAGTAAAATTATTTTTTTTTCCTATTCATGGGCATTCAGCTTCCATTGACTTCAACGGGAGCTGTCTGTGAGCACCCATAAACAGAAGTAAAGCTTAGAGCCTTTGAAAGACTCACCACAAGTATCTCATCCAAAGATGGCTAAGTGCTACAAAGTCATTTCATGAATGCCTAATACTAGATTGCCTGCTGTTAGAGATGATTAAAAAAAATAAATCTCATTCATTGTCGATTGCAAGAGAAGACAGCTCTGTGGTACCTGTACTGGTACTTTCTCAGCAAACCTTACCACTTAAGATCCTTTTTTAAAAATTAATTAAAAATTGCTTCCTCATTCTCCAAAATAACTGTGCAAAATATGCATATTATGTATGCACCACACTTACAGATGTATAAACTAAGCCTTAGCTGTGGATCCACCCAAAGTCTCATTCACCAAAATCATGAGAATGTGCAGGTGGATGCAGGAGTCCTGGCTCTAATGGCACGAACAGGAATCTAGTTTTCTATATTGGCTCATTTTTCTGAACTAGGTAAACCGAGAAGCATATGTTTCATCGTATGAGGATGTGAGCTGTATCTGTAACAGCCAAAGACCATGTTCTGAAATGACATCAGAGACCTGGGGCCTTGTCTGATAAGAAATGAGATTTCTTCTCATCCTTGGATATTTCCTTTAACCTACTCCCCATCCCCTTACTGTTGTGCAGTGAACTGTGTACCCTATGTGGCTTTTTCCCACCAGTGATGTGGCTGAACGTCAGCGATATTTTACCCTTGTTTTGGAAAGCACTGTGGAATCAAACACATCCACATTTATATAATGCTCTATAATTAATTCAGCATCAGTCTGGATGTGTGAGGAAATGAGAATGGCCTGTCCCTTTCTTTGTCTCTGTTGCATAACTCATGCTTTAAACTAGGTGCATTATCTTGTGAGATGTTATATAGCATGTTTGTTCAAAATGCCTCAGTAGCTGTGTCGGTAGAACTATTCACAAGCAGGGACATTTCAGAGGAAAGCGTGAATGTTCCCTGATAAGCAGTCACTTGGGCTTTTTTTTGTTGTTGTTTTTTTGCATGATTTGCTGCTAAGTATCTAGTTTTAAGTGTTATTACCCATGTGCGTGAAAGTATAATTTTGAGTTGATCCATATTCTCTTTAATGCCAAAATTGCTGAAAAAAACTTTTTAAATTTGGTTTCAAATTCAAATATGATGGTTTTACTGTTATCTTTTAATTGTCAGTATTCATATTGCTAGTATAAGTGTTTGTATAATCTTTTTTCATGCTAGACACTGAAAATATGTAAAAAAAAGCCTATGACTTAACAGTTGCTCGTTCATGGTGATATAAATTCAGTTCTACATATGGAAGTCACTGAGACCCTGCACATATGGCCCACAGTTTCCAAGCTTAAGAAGAACTCACAGGTGCTTAGGTGACCCTCTAATCACTGCTAAGGGTCATGTAGGGAGCATTTTTGTCTTCCAACATTTTTCTTACACCCACTTGGTGGTTTCAAACTGAATGTAAGGGTACAGACTCGGCTGGGCAGCATATGAAGAAAGTTTCCAGTGTTGGACTGAGCCCTAGTTCCTTTGACCTGAAGGGTTCAATTGCTTCAGAGACAGAAAAAAAGCCATTCATATGCCTTTCTTGGGTGAAATTATCTTGTTGATGGACTAGAGAACATCGGTAGGTCCATTCAGTAACAGACATTTGGAGACTGAAAGAAAGCAAGGTAAATGCAGCTAAAAACTATAGGAAAATTCAGCAGGCACACCACTGCACAAAAAACCCCCAACCTATTTATTTTCCATGAAAAAACTAGGCATAAAAACCTAACGTCCAGTTATTTCACGGCTCTGCTTACATTTGTTGCTAGCAAGCAACACCATTGTGCTAATTTTCCACCAATCTTTGTCTTCATTTTTTTAGCAATAAACTCACCCATATTTGACATAGGAACTTGAGCTGAATTTGCCAACAGTTTGGTAGTTCTGATAGACCAGGGGCTGCTGTCTTTGGTCAAGATACAATAACAGCCAAAGTACAGCTGATCTCATATTGCTGAGCGTGATTTAAAACAAAATCTTTGAAAGAAGTATAACTGCCTGAATTACTACTCTTTTATATGTTTTTAAATGAGAATGTAGAGGCCAAGGGCATTTTTTCCTATTTAATACTATTAAATCCATCATTAAATCTCTCGCTGAACACTGGGTGAATTTAATGGTGCCCTCAAGTGCCGATGCTGATGCTTGACTGTGTTAATATTGTTGTATATACAGATACAATAAATAACACTCAGCTAAGGTAGTATTAGCAGCCTTATTGGGTATATCAATACAAATAGCTGTACTAATGAGATTAAGCATCAGAAACCAATGGCGATGTGAATCTAGGCACTGGGGCTAAAACATGGATAGGGATTCAACACATTGAACCTATCAATAAAACCAAACAGACTCTACTAAAAGCTTTACTGCTAGTTGGCATTAAAGGATTAATTTGAAAGTACAGTTTTTATCTTTTCTCATCTCACTTTATGACATGCTCTGTCTTAAAACTTCAGTAAAACTTCAGTCTGTCTTGCGCACCGGTATTATGAGTGTTTCTATTTGCTGAACAATCGGCAAAACCCCTGGCAGGCCACTCTGCTTTGCCTTGCTGTAACCAGAGTTCCCTTTGGTTGACGTAATTCAGCACTGGGGACAGACCAGATTTGTACCACTGGGTTTTTTTATGTCTGGTATGCTGAACACAGAGTTGCATCAGTTGAGTCACCTCTAGATCATCATTTCTCCTCTCAACATACGCCGGTTGGATGCAATTGCCTTGCCCATGCAGATTATTTTAAGCCATCTGGCATAATTCCAGGATCCTATTTTTCTCACACAAAAAGCATGAAATGTTCATGATTACAGTACTCTTTTACCATTGTAGCAATCTCCAACTGTCTCTGTTTCATTTTGAGGGTGTTTCTTATTTGTGCTTTTATTGCTTAAAAAAAGCTCTATGATGTTCTGATCTCTCTTCTGATGGGATTCTACGTATACTAAAGCTTTGAAAGATACATCCACTGCTTTGTTTTACTAAGAAACTTTTTCAAAGTAAAAAAAGAACTGACCTAAAGGACTACCTTTAATCAACAGGGGTGAAATCCTTCCCTGGGTAGGAAAGTCATTGAAGGCTTAAGTGGGAATTAATTGATACGTAGACATTATGTGGACCTTCTTAGTGCACTGAATTGCTGTTTGATGGTTCTCATGAAGAGAAATCAAAAGAAATTAACATTTGCTGCCACAAAACAACCTTTCATGACTTTTAATATTTTAAATTTCCAGTGCTAAGGCAGCTGTTCCTGATTACCTGCTCTCTAAAAAACAGGTAACATAATTAAAAAGTGGTAATGGTATGTCCTGTTTCCTTTTTCTTTATATATTACTTTAATTTTTCCACGTGATTTCTATGACGTTAAAAAAAAAATATATATACATCTTCATTTTTTTAAATGACAGCAAAAGAATGTTAATTTTGCTAAAAGTGGATAAGTAAATCATGTAGTTAAGAGTTCAAAAATAAACAAGCATTTGTAAACATCTTACTTCCTTGCGTGCCTCTGTCACGATGCAGCCTATAATTTCATAATCACCTACTGTTTGCTGGCAAACATCTTGAGGAATGTTTTAGAGAGTTGTAAAAACTTTTGTTAGCATCATTTTTCATAACATTCTAGCTGTAAAACCAAGCTGTCTTGGTACTGAGAGTCTGGTACAACGTCGGCGGAGAATACTTAGAAATGGTGAGGCAGCGTCATATGCGAGTCCATGTAGGCTTTCTATGTAGGGTGTGTCATCAGTTCAAGTTTAATTGTTTCATAACCAAGTCTACTTACAAACTGTTTCAAAGATCTATTTATTATTCTTTCCATTCATTTAATTTGGTTTTAACCAATTTAGATGAATCTAAATGTGTTTGGTTTTAGTTAAAACCAAGAGAGTCATACAATCTCTAACACTCATTATGTTAAAGTTGTTTAAAACCGTTGCTTTTTTTTAAATAGATGCAAATTTCTTATGCAGACAATGCCTACAATAATGAATAAGATACTAGTGTTACTCTGCTTCTTAATGAAATAAACGGTATAATGGATGAAGCCAGAACACATGCTTTAGGAGCAGAGTTAAGGCTTCAGTGTATATTTTCATACCTTCTACTATTTTTTCCAAGTGGAGTTGCAGAGCGGCATTGTCACTCTTGGTACCATTTGTGCCGGGACAGGGAAACAGTGCGGTTTTCTTAAGGGATTTTCTGACTCAAGATGCTTTCAACCTTACTTCCAGTTTTATGTGTCTTACTTCATAATAATAGTACAGTACTTACAGAGATTACAAGGGTGCTGGGATGCTTAATTCAAGTTTGCAGAATACCTTGCAAATGAAAGCCAGTGCGTACAATAAGCACTAAATGTTATTATTTCAGGGCTTAAAGCAGACAGAGCTTGAGACAATGATAGCTTTGAAGAACCCACTTAACACTAGAACACTAGAACACTAGATAAGAGTGAATTGCACAGCTAAAGAACGGTCTCCTTCACTGCTCCATGGGTGTTTTTGCAGCTAGAGAGAAGCACAATTTAAAATCAGTTTTAACAAGAAATGCCAGATTGCCTAGGGACAACTGGGGCAAACAGAGGGGCACTCCCTGCCTCCGACAGCTTCCCAAAGGCCACCCCCTGTTGCGGGGAGAAGTGGCAAGTGCCGTTTCATGCTCCTGGCACTGGCTCCCGAGAACATGATGGTGAGCAGCGGCAGCCCGCACGGGCTCCCTGCCTGTGCATAACGCCCTCGCAAGGGCTCCCAGAAGCACTGTGCTGCTGGCAAGCCTAACATTTTTCTACACAGCAACACAGGACTGGCCTCAATCCCTCTCCCCACCCTTGCCAGTCTTTTTAGGGTGCAGGTCTGTGTCTTTTTTCCAAGGCTGCCGCAGTAGGAAGCTGCAGCCTCTGAAGTGCAGGGACTGTGATTGTGCCAGCTCTGCAAGCAGCGGCAGTGCCCCTCACGCTCTGATTGGCCCCGTCACAGGACTTCTCACTTAAACATCCAAAACAACCTGCGGATTAATGTAACAAAATAGTCTGTTTGTACCTGCTGATTTCTTGCCTTGGCTCTGCAAAACAGATAAAAATGATTGTAACAGGAGCCTGGTGTGCTCTGCTTACCAAACCCTTTACTGTGATGCAAAAGGCCCCGATTATCTGCTTTTGCCTCAATAAGCCATGCAAAGACTGGAACATAGCAGCAGGACTTGGGTCTTACCACTCTGCAGGCTTTATTTTTGCCTCTGCTCTCAACGATGAAACCTCCACCCTTGTTGCATCCAGTTTGCATTGGCTAGGGTTCATGGTGCGCACAGATGGGGGTCTCAAAAGTGCTTTAGGCACTTTGGATGGAGAGTGCATCCACTGGGACTTCTCAACTAAATCCTTCAGCTATTTTGAGGAGTCTTCCAGTACATATTTTCTTCCTCTTTTCCTATCCCATATGTTTTTGACACACATTTTGGACAAAATCCTTCAAACATCAACACCGGAAGATGTCAAAAAGAAAAGGAAATCACTTCACCCATCTAAAATTCTGTCAGATGATCTTGTCCACAAAAGTCTCTGTCAATTCACAGATCACTAAGTTCAGCAGTTCAAGGTGCAGTAGTAGTTTTGAGGAGGTTCAACTACATGTTTTGTCCTTGGTAGAGTATAAAATATCCTTGGTAGAGAACCTGCACCATTGCACTGTGCAAGCTTTGTTTGTGAATTAATTTTTTACTGCCGATTAAGTCCCAAAGTTATCCAGTAATTTATCTTAAGAGGGACTATCCTCTGAATCTCTGCCCACTTGTGCTGGTATTTTTACCACTCTAAAAGTCAACAAAACCTGCTGCTCCTGGTAACTTCTGAACAAAATCATAGCCTAAGTATGCACAGTGCCATGTACATGGTACAAGATAGTGCTCATCCCAGAGGCATTATAACCTACATATACATGTAGGAATTGGACTACACATGGGGAAAAGGAAGTGCTATTAACTCACTTTTCCAAGTACAGCAGGATCTAGCCAGCCTTTTACATCGCAAAGAGTCTTGGAGCAGGCCCACCAGCCTCTGGCTCTAGCACCAAGCCCTGCTTTGCCACCTTGCTGGATTTTTTCCAGTGTGGGTGGCTGATTCTCTGGGAGAATCCGTGTTGTTTGCCCAGGAACCCCTGGAGGGAGGAGAAAGATGTTTGCACCTGGCTTCCACTTCTGCCCAGGGCTCATTCCCCAGGCCCCGGGGTGAGAGGTTGGTAGCACGGAGACCCTCTTTCCTCTACGCCTACCAGGGGAAGGAGGGCATGTGCATTACTGAAGAAAACAGGAGGCAAAGAGCCACCCTGGGTATTCACTGGGCCTACATGGACCTGCTGGAATACTGTTCTGCACACCCCAGTCCCGACTCCCGGTGTCAAGGCTGGGTGCCTGATGGAGAGCACCTCAGCTCTCCTCTGCTGTCCAACTGCTCTTCCAGGCTGAGACAGAATCCAAATGTGACCTTTTGGAAGAAAAAGATGATAGCCAGCCAGCTAACCTTCCCACTACCCACAACATTAAAACTGGAAAACCTAATACTGGGTTGTCTATATATTTAAGGAAAACATTTTAGATGATCACAGATGACCTTTCTGGAACAGCAATTAATGTGAAGGTATTAAAAGGTCATATGGAGTATATATTTTTCCAAGAAACATAGGGAGTGTGGGGAAGAGGGCTTTATGAGTGCTTGACTCTCATCCTGATATGCAGATGGCCAAGATACAGAAATGTGGTAACGCTCTCAGATTTGAGGATAGAGACATAACCTAAGGATGGTCTAAGAAAAAGTATCAGGGCAGCCTAGCTGAAATAATAGCACTGCCAGGAAGTCATCTCTGAATTCTCCCTCAATTTGTATGTGTGATTGTAGCAACTAGAGAGGCCCAGCACTGATCAAAATCTCTGTGCTAGGTGCCATATGAACATGTAAGAAATAAAGCTTTGCTCCAAGGGGCACAAGGCCAGACTCAACGCCCCCCGTTGGAGGCACTTTAGGACTAAGTACAGCAATCTGGACTCCATATCTAGACAATACAGAAAGTCATTTCCAGAGGATGCTCCAGATCTTAGGTCCGCTGATGTGCTCAATGCTGGAGTCTATCTTTCTGCTGACTGTAGCAAGAGTGTCAGACAGATGCCTTCATCGTGTTGACCCCTCAGTTAAATCCCCAAGGTTAATTGTGACGCGTCTTGACCTTATACAATCAAAAGCAGCGGGGGACAACTATGGGCGATAGATTACCGATACATAAGGAAAGAGAAAACTTTTGTTTCTATCTTTTCTAAAACACAGTGGAACATCCGTTTCTCTTAATCACTGCTTTTGTGGTCAGTACTTAGCATTCACATGTGAATACAAATAGTCCACATGTTTTCTTGACTTATAAAGCCTGTATTGAGAACCATAAATGCTAAGGGTTTTGATGGACTGAAAAAGAAGCTCCAAAATAAAGAACAAGAATCCCACTTAGGTACATTTTGGTGAGTCTGAATGGTGTATTTTATCACCCAGTCTGACTAGCATTCTGACCTGTGTCACAAGCCAGATAACTGCAGCCACTGTCCCCTGTTTTGAGCCCATTATCTTGTATTTGGCTGAAGCACATCATTCAGAAAAGCATCCTTTCTTGATCTTAAGACTTCAAGAGATGAAGACAGGCATTTCCGTAGCACTGCATCCCAGCAGTGAGCCACCAGCTCATGAGAAGTTGTTCTTTTTTTCCTAACTTCAATTTGCCTTTTTGTCATTCTGTCCATTAGCTCATGATACAAGTTAGTGGGTTTTATCTTTTTATATTATTGTGAACTGACAACATTTTCCACTGAGACCTATTTGGAAATTTTGTATACATGGACTCCTATTAAGCATGAACAACCTTGATTTTTTCAGTCATCTCTTGTGAATCCTGTTAAAGGTGTTGTGTAGAGGTTCTAGCTTTTACCTTGGGACACTTGACAGGTGGCTACAAATAAATTTTCTAAAAGTCATGTTAGAGGGTTTTTTTCCCCTATGAAGATGCTTATGCAAATCAAGCATAGTAGCTCGTAGTCTAACAGGGCTGATCTCTGTAAAAATCTGTGATTTTTTTTGTTCCTTTTTTCACCTTCTCAGAATTTCCAACATTTTTGAAGAAATTTGGTCAAAGGCTATTCCAGCATTGGCCTCACCAATTTTACTGTGCTACTTACTTCTCCATTTTCAAAAGCACAATGATGGAATGAGCTCTTTGGGCAAGAGCATGAGATGTTGGGAGATTATTTTCAGTTGCGTGTCCTCTGGTGATCTCTAACTCCTTTCTGGGTCCAGTGTCTCAGTCTATCAGGTATATATGGTATTCTTCATTTGTAGACATAAGTTTGTCTGTGTTCAACTCTGTACACCTCTGTATTCTTAGCTGAACTGGTCTCTGTCGGCTTCAGCCATCACATTGTGCCACTGTGCTACTTCTAGAATACGAGCCATCAAGATTTAACATCTCTCTGTCAATTCAGATCTAGGAGGCACATGATGCAACCTTGAGAACAGATGGTTGAATTCACATACACTGAAGCATGCAGTGCTACAGTGATTTCTTAATCTCATTCAGAATAAATGGCTTGTACATGAATAGATTCCCCAAGTTGTCAGAGCATCATAAACAAAATTGTTTGCTAATTGCAGTCAGCCACATCCATGCAAGGTTGTCTGGGAGGGATTTACAGGCTGCTTTGCCTTGCAGAACCTCTCTGTGCTACAACAGGGAAAAGGGAAGGAGAGTCCCTGCCTTGATGCTCAGCTCCACAGCCTGAGGTCCCAGCCTGGTGTAATTTTCACCTGTCAATTGAGCACATTTCATCTCATATCATTAAGAAACCAAAAGTGCAAAACCTCTTGGAGCTATGCTTTATAGAGTCACATTTGACAGCAATTTAACTTCTAATACTTTAATTCTGACTTTTTTCTTTCTATGGTCTTTTCTTACCCTCTCTCTCATCTTTTCAAACCGACCAAGAAGTTTGTTGTAGTAGCACAGAATAGAAGCTTGCTTTCTTCTTGTTATGGTTGGCAGCCTTGGCAAGCACGTTAGCCGAAAGGCATTCTGGTAGCACCTTAAACCTTAACCCAGCACACAAGGTACTTACTTCATGTAAAGTCTGCCCATAACTCGTGCACAGAGCACACAGCCACTACTGTGTCACTCATAAGTTCGTGAAGCTTGAAATACTCAATCAGTTGGCTGAAGAAGCTGAGCTAAAATTATCAATTCGTACCCACTGGTGAATCTTCACTGTAGAGGCACAAAAGAGCTCTTTGTATGAGCCCTCGGGTTCCCAGGAACCAAGTAAATCTTTATGGTACCCCCAGTCCTCTTAAACTGGCTTCAGGAGTATGAAAGACTGGAACTAAGAACAAATTAGGCCAAACCGGTGACCTGCTATTTCACCTTCTGTCCAGGAGGTGAACCAGGACCACTAATGTACCTATCAGAAAGCTTCCAGCCTTTCACAAAATAAGAAACTTGAATAATTTGTCTAGTTTCAGAAGAACTAGATTTTTTTCCCCACAAATCTTGCTTCAATGACCTCCTTACATTTAGCAGTGTATTTTTGTTTGGACTAAAGGGGTGTTCATATTAGAACATTACATGCATTTATGGCAAAGATATTTCAGTATTGCTAAATATTTACCATGATGGTATTTTTGTCTTCTCCAAATCACAGATGTTTTCCTCAGTAAATGTGTCTGGTTTTTAGCTTTGGGCATTTTTTTGTCTGCTCCTCTGTCCATATTAATACAATCATCCATCAAAAACAGGGTAAGACCCTGACCAGTGTCCTGGTCTTTATTTTCAATAGCCTTTGTTTTAACTTCTTGAAATGTTTCCAGAGCAATCCCGAGGCTGCTACTATTGCTTTGTTAGCAGACTGCAGAATTAACATGCTTGTTACGATCTCTGAAAATGTCGACTATGTGCACTTTTTCATTATTATCTGAAATCATGCAGAGATCTGGACCTTGAAGTATCCTAGGTCTTTTCCTTTCCTCTTTCTCCTCCCCCCACTCCCAAGAGGCAGCTATTCATCTTCATTAGCCACTTCTGTTAGCTTGCTGCCAACTGAGACTAGAAAACTAGCTGCATCAGTCTTGCATGGCAATTCAGAAATTAGACTCCACAGTCCTTGGGTGCAGGAGGTTAATGCACTAATAAAGATTGTACCTTGATTAACCACATCATCTCAGCTTGCCCAGGCAAGGCTGGTTTTCAGACAGTTTGTCATATCATATGGCCCAATGCATTCATCTAAAACCATAGCTTCTTAGCTAAGAACAGATATTCATCATTGCGACTAAAGAAGAAATTTTGTCCATTTTTTTTTCATTTCAGTGAAGAATATTTAGAAGTTTTTAAGGAAACCCTCTAAATTCTGTTCTGTTCTATGACCTGTAAAGGGTCACGTTCTTCCTTTCCTGATAGTTAGAGATAAATCTTTTTATCTTAAACTCTGATATGAGAGAGCATGGCATGGGTTATACCCTAATTAACAGTTGCTCTTAGAATCAAACCACATTTCTCTTGGGTATCCATAGTTTCTTCTGGACTTATAGGCTCATTTAGTCCCCCAAAAAGGAATAAAAATTTGCAAGACTCTTTGTTGAAGAATTATAATCATATAATGAAGGACCTAAACAAGTCAGTTTGATAAGTCAGCAGCTGTAGCCTTCTTTTACATTTATCTGTCCTAGATTGCTGAACCTTGACTAAATGTTGCATGTTATTTGCAGGATGGTTCCACTAAAGCAGAGATAACGTATTCCAAACAGAAACTTATTGCACTGGCATTTGTGATTTGCTGTAGAGTGAATTGATCCACAGATCACGTTGCAAATGTTCATGATTTGGAATGGTTTAGTTCTGTAGATACCAAACATCTGGAGATTTAATGCTGAACACATTCTTTAATGCCGCAGTCTGCAAAATCTCTGACCTTCTCCCTTTCCAAGGGCCTAATTTTTCTTTTTTTCTTTCCTTCCTCCCAGCCCACAGGCGTGTGCACGCGCGCACACACACACGCACACACAGAGTCCTGTTTCCGTCACGAAATTTCAGGTGATGCCCATCCGTGCAGGTCTGAAGAACTAAGCACAGCACAAATGACACAGTCACAAGCTACACAATTACCTTTATTTCTTTGCTTAGAACAAAAAAACTCCTTGACAAGCACTCTCCCCTGGATTGTCATATATCTTTGGATGTTATACCGATGAAGCCTATTGAAAGGAATTCATATTACAGAACGCAACAGGGCATTTGAAGGGTCTTGGGACTGGAGCCAAAGGGGAAATGTGGTAGAATGTGTTTTGCAGCAGATTGCTATGAAAAAAGTGACTCCTTGAAATCATTTTATCAGGAGTAGGGGAGACAGAAGAACTGCTGACTGAGGTTCAGTGCTGAACTGGCATCCAGCTCGGCATAAATGGTGTCCTTATGGCTATTTCAGCTCTATGACAGGGAGCTCGTAGTAGTTCCCTTATTTCATCCTTCAGTTAGTGGGTGGGTGAAACCACGTTTGTCACTTCTCTCAACTTTAGAAAGCATTTGGCATCATACGTGATGTAAAAATTAACTATAAATTAATACCTGCCCAAATAAGTGGATGGAAAGGAAGTAAAACAGGAAACAACAGAAGCTGGAAAATGGCAAGATATTTTGTTGGGTGGTGGTGGTGGTTCTGAATAACATGTTACCAAAAGGATAATGACAAAATAAAAGATGCTCAAATGGAAAGAGGAAAATTATCAAGTGCTCAAAGGAAACTACAGGGCTCATGAGGAAGAAGAAAAAGAGTTAAGTAGATGTAGTTTTTATCTTTATCTTTCTGTTTTACAGGTGTGTATTTGAGGTTTGGGTTAGAAAAGTTGCAGCAATAACAGATACTGGAGGAATCAATTTTAAAAAAAGAAAATTTGCTTTTCACATCGTGGGAACCTTATCACAGTGAAATGCTGTCAGCTTCAACATACTCTCCAAAAGTTTCAGCGTATCCCTTGCTCTTTTCTTTGGATGTTTGACACTAAAATCATAGCCATGTTGTCAGCTAGTGGCAGTGTAGCTTCACTGAACTGAAAGGGATCTTTGCCAACTGACAGCAGTTAAAGAGAGAGTCTCCTGTGTTAAAAAAAACCCAACTGATTTTATGAAGACAGAAGAGTAACTGGATTAGAGGTTCTCAAACTGTGTCCTGTGATCACTTGCTAAAGGGTCTTGGAAAGCTCTGTGTTAGCTTTGTGTTGCCTTGACTTCCACCTGAATAAATATATCTAATGCTTCCCTAAAATCTGCATATTAGTGTAGGTTACTACAAAGAGAGAGCCTCTGCGGTCCCTGTGAGCTAACCAGCAGAGTATTTGCAAAGGAAAATTGCATCTCACCAATCTCCTATAATTCCTGCGACATGTCGGTAGAGCAGTGGATGAAGTTGAGCCAGCTAAAATAATTTTCAAAAGGTGTTTGACAGGGCCCTTTATGAGACGCTACAAACATTTCTTAAATCATCATCTGTGGAGAGACAAAATATTATGAATCAAAAATTGGCTAGGTGAGCACAAGCAAAGAGGAGGATTAAACAGTCAATTTTCTTAATGGCCTGATGATAAGTTCTGGTTTTGGCAGCGAATGAACAGCGAGATAATTCATGCGGCTAGACTTTAAATCTAGATGATACTGGTCCCCCTCCTTTTTATTAATTACAATTTTTCTGAATCAGTTCAACCTTTCCTGGTATCGTGCCACACAGCAAGATTGACGGCACTAGATAAATAGCATTGCCTTAAGTCTAGAGTGAATACTATTATTTACCTCTGCATGGTACTTTTCCTGAAAAATTACCTACAAGCTAGGGTTAAAAGCCCCAAACAAAACACTGCCAAGCAGTCATTAATCCACAAGAAATGTCTTGTTACTTAATAGTTGCTGCGGAAACTGAATTTGGAGCAAGGATATGCAATACTATAGATTTCTTTATTTGAAGGTTTTCCCTTCAATAAGAAGAAAAGCCAAGTTGGCACATTGACTAAGATTAACTAGGCTTGGGCCTTTATAGCTTGTAAAACTGGACATATATGTATAACTGCTGAAAACTGATTTACTACAGGTGGAGACAAGTAGAGTTGTAGAGTTACAATATGCGTGTGAATGAGACGTGCCATCACCACCACCGCAAAGATGTCAGTGTGAAACAACATCGCTGCAACCCTCACAAGGAGAAACTTGTGTTAAAAAAAAAGAGGGGGTCTCAGAGCCACCCCTCGGTCTTGTGCGTCTGGCCGTGGGAGGAGGAGGGCAGTCGTCATCATCTCAAACAAGCTGTCCTGCAGTTAGGCATGCATGCTTATCCACATGTATTTTTAAACAGTGTAGTCAGGGCTTCCTTCTTTGATCCAGAAATCTTTGTTTTCCCCACTTCTGTACCCCACATGGCTTCTCAGTGCTTCCTTTAATTAACATTGTTCAGGAATTTAAGGTTAACTTAATCAAGTTTGGAGAAAGATCTAAATTGGTTTCAAATTAGACCATTATCTTGTAGCGGCTGGAACATTTTCTGGTGCCAGGTGTTTCAGACTTAATTTTTGTTTGATTTATGCTAAAAAAAAATCCCTGCTTTTTTCTCTTTCTAATTTCAAAAATCTTTTGTGTCCATCAATGTTCGAACACCAATTTGAAGGTGCCGAGGATCTTAAGTACATTTAAATTTTCATCAGTCTATTTGAAACATTGTTTTCAGTCCAGTGGGTGCCTTATGCTAATACTGCCAATCCCAAACTCCAAAGACTGGCAAGTTAGCTGAGCAGAGAAGAGAACTATGCATGAAAGTTTATTTTAACAATAAAAGTTGAGTCCTTCTATTTAGTTAGTTAGATAGTTGCCGTTTGGGCTTACGTTTTCAAACATTTCACACCATGTACTAAAAAAAGATCTTTATATAATCGTGTCACCACTAGTGCTTTTAATCTGTCTCAAATATCTTCAGATAGTCTAAAATCATGAGATTTGGCACACAGGAACACATTCTGGATTTGTTTCTGCTTGACCTTGCGAAGTGTTGACAGTTGCTGGACACCTAAATCCTTTCTCCTGATTTTTGAGATTCTGTTCTTGGCAGCCAGAAGGAGACTGTGCACATAGTTTAATGTTTCTCTTTTCAAAAAATATTTTACTACATTTAAATCTTACCACTCCTCAGTGGTGACAACCTATAATTTGGGGTATTTTTCATGTTAGTTTTCTGATTTTTTTTTCTAATTTGATTTCATTTTATAGTTGTCTGAATTCCAAAAGGTAGTGATAAATACACCATATGATCACAACTCAAAATATTATTCTAGTAAATTCACATTCAGATATTCATGATAATGGCAGTTGTTAACCGTGGCAAATATCAGTGGTCTTACTAAATCTTTGTGTCAGAAAGGGTTACGTCAAATTCAAATTATGTAGAAAGCTTTATTATATACCACAACTCAAAGTAAAAAGGGAGAACAGAAGCTAGCTGAAAAAAAAGACCATTAAGGCCATTTTTCATTGAAGTGTGGATGAGAAATAATCTTGGGGAAAAGAAGAAATGAAAGATTTTGACATGTCAAAAAAAAAAAAGGTCACCCCTATTTTTAATCAGCCCTCTGGTCCTTTCCCTGGATGTCAGACTCGGGCAGGCAAGGTGGGAGGGAAGAGCTCTGCTGCTGTAACAGATTGGTTTCTGCATGGCATATAGCAGACTTCTCAGATGTTTCCCTGAAGGTGACAGTGGGGGTCAGCCACCGTATAACCTGAAGGAACTGCTTCTTGGGCAAATGGAAATCATAAGTACTGAATAGCGTATTTCACAAGTAGGATAACTTTAGGTCAAAGCCACCAGACGTTCCCAGTCTGGCTGCCCCGATTCTTCAATTGACAGAGATGACATAAGACATTGCCCTTCAGAAGAAAGGGACACATAGTTCATTCCTGTGCGTACCTTTGGGATCAGCACCTCAACTTACAGGGAAAAACGCTTTGCTTGTTGGGGAATGGGGTTTTACTGGTGGAAACACCTTTAGTCTGTATGCACTATAGTCTATAAACATCCCATTTTCTAGAAAGTAAGCCAATGGTCCTGTAAGGGAAAAGCAGAGAAAAGCAGGAGAGAAAGCGATACTTTTTTAGATCACAGCCTTAGGATTAAATGTCCACATTGCCAATCTCCTTTTCATCAATTTATTGTCATAAACCTTTACTGTTGGAATATTTCTCAATATGTAATTCCTTAATCTTTTGAAAACAATAGCACGTGTGCCAGGTACTTGTAGCAAACATTGGTCTGGTTGCCTGTGATTTTTGTTGCCTGAGTTTAAAGAACTTACTGTATATTAAAAAATACTGTATACTGCTATTGCTGGCACTTATCAGATAAGGAAGTCATAAGATGAACAATCATCTGCCTCAAAGAACTCAAAAGCAAAGCAATTCTGATACTGAAACTGCAACCAGATGATGCTCTGATTAGAGGCACACACGTAGATTACAGAAGTATAATAAATCATGTAACTTTTTAGCCTCAAATAAAATAAAAGAATGCAGTTTTTATTAGGAAATAAACTGTTTATCAAGAATGCTTTAAAGGTGACATTTATTACTAATAAACTATGTTGAAAGGGCTGATCCTTTCATTGGCAGAACAGCCGGAGACTTTCCTCTATGTAAAAAATGCCCCAGCTCAGTCCGTGCCGGGTCAGGAAGCACTTCCATCAGTGCTAATGAAGGACGGGCAAGAGACTCACCCACACCTTTTTTCAAACCAGAACATTTTCTTTTCTCTTTAAAAAGGAATGAGTCATGGAAATATAACTCCAGCATTATTTTGGGACTGATCATGGATCTCAGCACGACTCCTTGGAATATCACTGAGAAACAATTCCACAGTCAGCTAATGGTATCAGAACCCAGCAAAGCATCTGCCAGGCAAACTCTTGATAGTGTCAGCAAGCCCCCTGCTTAGGCAGGATGTTAGTTGCTCTTCAGCTCTTGAAACTTACGGGCCGACTCTTCAGGGTTGTCACGCTCTGCGCTGCTTCTCATATTAATTCTGTTAATTACTGTGTACCAAATATTATGGCTGTTGGTGCTGAACATGTCAAAAAACATGTCCATCCTTTAACAGCCTGCACTAGAGAGGAATATGGAACCTCTCTCTTAACAAACTTCTTGTCTGAAGTGTTTAATTTACACATCATCAAAAGCAGCCTTGCTTTGGAGACCAACTCATTCAGGCTTGAATAATAATGGTATTGAACACGTGTCTACCTGCTACCTGAAGCTGTGTCAAGGATGACTGCATACAAGTCAGGTCAAGCTACGTATGTCTCTTAGCTATTAAAAAATGTCCTTCAAAACAGCACAGGGAGGAGACAAAGGTGGAGTGCAGCACACCTTGTTTAGGGCTTGCCACATGTCTGTGTCCTGCAAGGCACAAACACGTTGCAGTTAGGACCTTACTCAACTCCTTTACAATGATAAAGGCAATTTTAGGAATTAACTGTTGAGCAAGTGTTGAGCATTTATCATTCTGACCTTGTCTATGAAATCTATTCCGTGATTAGTCCATAGTGTGTACCCCATTACTTGGTCATGAACTGAAATTTCTGTTCCCATGCTACAAAAAAAAAGTTCTGTTAGTCTCACCAGCCAGAATACACTGCATGATTAAAATGTGGTTGCAGACTGTCAGAAAAATGAAACTTCTTGCACTTAAGATGCATTAACTATTCAGGAAAATGAAATGGTGCTTAAGAACTGCTCTCAAGAGTCTGTGATAAAAATCAACGTAGCTCATGTATTGTCTAGATTATATGTAAACTGGGCATTTCCTAGAAGCTGCAGTAGCTTAAATATTCCACTACCCAGGCACTCTTGCTACTGATATACTATCATTGTCTCCTATTCCATTGACTTTCTAAACACAGTTTGCTGTACAACATTCTTTTTCAGGAGATGACCCATTCATGGCCTCCACCACTGTCAGCTATTCACACACCAGGAAAGGCAGAACAAAGCAAGTTTCCCTTCCCAAACAAGGTAAGACATGCAACATCATGTAGAAACATGCCTCCTGCACCTCAAAACGTGTCCTAAATGAGCCCTGACTAAGCGTGTGAGGTCTCTGGGGTGAGGTTGATGCTGTGCTGATGACCTTCTCCGTGTGTGTGCCAGTATCCCCTGCCTTTTCCCTGCTTACAGCCTCTGCAGGGCTACATGGTCTTGTTTGCATATCTCCTGGAAGCAGCACTGATGCTGGTGTGTGGGTCACGGGTTCCTCACCGCAAGGCAAAACCGCAGGTGTCCCTGGTGGGGTGTCCAGATGTGGTGCCTTCTGTGGGCACCTGCTGAGGCTCCTGATGGATACCTCAGGGCACAGAGAGCTGCTGCAAGTCAAGAAGCTCCTGCTCACATACATTGCTCCTGCTTCATTTGGCTTCGATAGCCGAGATTTTTATTGAAACCATTGAGGTCTGAGGTGGGCTTTACTAAGACACTGGCCTCTGCAGTTGGGGGCTGAGGAGTGGGCATACATCCCCTGCCACCAACTTGGCTTCAGGGGCAGCTTTGCTAGAGAGGCGGGCAGCCCAGTGCCATGATGCCCAGAGGGGCCACAGAAGTATTTGCCAGCGAAGTATTTGGTCCCTCAAGGAACCAAGGCCACTGGTCCTGCTGATGGTCCCTTGAAACCAGCTCCACTATTGTATGTGTATCCCAGGGAGGATGCAGTGCGGCGTGGTAAAGCTCATCGGCACGAGCTTGGGGAAACCACATTCTTTATACTTGGTAAGTCAGGAGGGAATGAAATCAGCTATCTTATGCAAGAGCCAATAAAAATTTCCCATTGTATCACCATATACTGTTTACATGCCACAAGCATATTTCATGAAGTGTTCAAGCTTGAAGGATGGTATTGATGCTGTTTATAGCCTTTCTCCTGTTAAAGCAAGCTCCTTTGGTAACTTTAAGTCCATTTTGCAAAATTTAGTGCAGGGAATAATTATAACCACAAAGCCAAGAAACCTTCAAGCTTTGCCTACAGTAAAACAGCTTTTCTGTGGATGACAGTGTCATGATTTTGAAGTACCAGGGGTGTAAACCAAAACACCTCTGGCATGTTATGAAAGAAAAAGAAGGAAATAACTCACTGCCTATTTGCTTGTTGAAGGTAGACAGCTGATTGAAGATGGTAGGCAGGCTAGAGGCTTGTTACGTTAGAGTAAGTCCAGTAGGAGATAGATGGATCGGCAGCTTACAAGCAGGTGAAGTGCCCGGATATGGATGACAAAAACGAAGTGGTGCTTGCAGCTCTGCAGTTTCTGCCATAATTATCACTACGTGATGTACTTGAGTGGCACGTGTGCAGACGTGCATGGGCAAGGTATGCACATATCAGCGTATCTGTGTGGCCATCATGAATGCACTTCCTCACAACTAAATGTATTGTGATAAATAAAGGAAGAGGAGAACCACAGACCATAGGGCAAAGATATGTGAATAATGGTTGATATTGACTTTCTCATCTTCTCTCTGCCTGTTCATCCATCTCTCTGGGAAATATTCTAATAGTTTGAACTGCAGAGCCATTTCAGAGATCTACCATTCATTTTTAAAAAGCCTTTTCTAGGTGGTTTCCTTTTCTCTTACCAAAGTAGAATTTCCATTTTATTTAAGCTTAGGATGGACAAGATTTCATGTAATAATATATGAGCATACTTTTGTACATATAATAACGTCAAAACTATATTGTGGCCTGGGTGGTCTGCATGGTCAGAAATTAGAGTGCATTGTGAGAGATGGGGAAGAAGTAGCTAACAAAACTCACCAGAGTCCTGGAAAAGTCCTGCATTACTGGCTATAGATCATGTTAATTTTAGACATCACCTCTATTTTAAAATATTTTAAAATAATTAAAAGCTACTTCTGTGGCTTACTCTGAATCTGGACAGTCGCAGACTTTAGAAGGCATCTGCTTTTCAGGCCTCAAAATACTAAGAATGGTTTCCTAATTTTTCAAACATGTTTTTGAAACATTCGTAAGCTAGCTATTGCTTTTCACAAAGTGTGGTGTAAAATCTTTATTGGATCTCATAGGGGATGTCTCCATAATTCTTAGGAAGCTTTCCCACAGGCAAGCTACGTAGCTGTCCCAACTTGTTAAAACCTAAGGACTACACCAAACTGTTGTGGATCGCACATTATTCAGATAAATGGGCCTGTCAGTTAAGTAGTGGCCAAGGCTAGCAAAGAGGCTAAAAGGCTAAATTCAGGGCATCGGCTTCATCTCTTAGTTCCAAGCGATGCATGGTACCGTGAATTCATTTTCAGTCTTTATGGCAGTGTTGAGAGATCAGTTCAGTTCATTTGCAATGACTCTTCCAGCCAGAGAAGCAAGTAGGCTGCAATCCTTTTTAACAGAAGACAGTTCCCAAGTGTAGAGATACTCATCATTTTGGGAATGAGAAAAAGAGAAGCTTGTAGGACTCCTGCCCTGTTGCAAGGATGCAAATCATCCTTACTTTTCTGTCTATAAAAACTGAGTGTCAGCATCATTAGTTCCCATACATGCCACACTGCTTTTAACCTGCAACTCAAGTAATTAGTGATCTGACAGCTTGAAACTTGAAATTTATTAATTAGGCTATTAAAGTTGCAAAGGCCACAGCAACTATGGCTAGAGTGGTTTTGAAATCAGTCTAGTAATAAAAGCTAAATAACTGAGGTTTATATATAACAAATGTAACAGAATAGCATATTTGAAACTGCGCGTGTGGATGTGTCCATCTATATATGCTCGGTGGATGGGGGGGGGATGTATGTGCATATGCTGTACCTGTATATGAAATCAGACCTCATTAACATGGGAGGTCTGCATTAATGCACAAGAATGGAAGGAAAGTCTGGGTCAGGTTTGACACGTATGGCAGTGCCCAATAGGTTTCCCAGCACAGCGCTGCTGGGAGAGCACATTTAGGGAACTGTCCTTTATGTAACAGAGGGCATAAAGTTACATTTCATCCTTAACTTTGAATTTTCTTTTTCTGTGGAATTAATTTGTACTCTTGAATTTACTAGGACGGGGCAACGACAGTCTCTTTATTTCTTGTTTTTCAAAGCTTAAGGATAATTGAATGAGTGTGTGATGTGACAGGCTGTGTGTGCTTTCCTTTCTGCTATCTCTGTCTCACTTTGTTATGTACAAATGATCAGGCATTATTTGATTGTAATTTTATTAAAAACATCTTAATAAATAAACTTTAAATGAATAATTAAATTTGGTAAATAAGAGCTCACTTGATGCTTGTGCGAATGAACTTTCATGTTCAGGCATTAATTCTCTACTCTTGTGTGGGGAAAAAAATGCTGTTAATTCTGCTGCCTGCTTTGCTCTCTTTCTTCATTTTTACTGTGATTTCATGTCTTGAAAGTTTGATCAGGTGTTTGATTTCTAGTTATGTGTGTGTGATATTATGGGATCAGCCATCATGTTGTTATTTGAGAATTAATTTATCCACTCCAGGAGAGCTGGTGTCTTGTCACAAAGCTATTGGGTGATTATTCTCAGCAGAAGCTAAGTTATCATAGTGATGTTATTCTTTACATGCTCAATTCATTTACTTTTTCCTTTTGTGTTGATTTTAACAAGCTGGAGCAAATGCACTAGAAAATAATCTCCAGAAGTGAAGACTTCACCTTTGGTTTTTAAGTTACATAATGTAGTACGTTTTTCCTACATCAGTGGGAGCATTCTCTATTTCACTATGATATTTTTATATTGGCCTTTATTATTAAGAATAATTTGTTGAGAATCAAGACACTTATTTTAAAGAATCAGTTAAAAGGAAAAGTGAAAATGTTATAGCTCATATGTTTTGCTGAAGGTCAAATTTGAGACTATGCAGAGCCAATGGCAGAGGTAAGATACTGTGCTAGGCAGTTAAAGGGGAGAGTGCATTCTTCCTGAGGTTGATGAAAATGTAAAAGAGTGAGCAAGATCCTTCTTTAGCAGTTTCAAACACTTTTACAAACCTGCGGGTATTTCCGTCAGAATGATTGTATTCCCCCAACTTCTCTAGGCACATAAATTCACTATTCTGGAAACTGAACATGCTCTAATAGCCTACTTTTATTGGCAGCCTGGTTGGCTACTAGAATAGCATTTAAATTCAAGTGTATATGTCACTACATCACCACTGCAAGCTGATCCTGACTTCTTAAGATTATATTCAGTCACCAGAAAAAAACAGGGTTTAATATCCCTTCATCAGAAGCATTCACAGAAAGCTGAGGCGATTTTCAAAAGTGGACAATTTTAAATTATTGAGAAATTATTGTCGGCATGTGAAACACGGTACAGATCTTTTCATACTGCAGTTGAAGGTAGAAACTCTTAGGGCTTGCCCAAAAATTTGATGTCTCGCATTTCAGGTGCGTAGGATGGCAGTGAATTGCAGGTGTGTATTATAGCATAAAAATTACACATCAAAGGAGAGCCTTGACTCCAGAGCAAATGGTGCAGATCGAGGTGATTTGACTAGCTGAGCCCTCGAGACCCCAGTGCCTGCGGTCCAGCCATCCTCCATTTAGAGATGTCAAGAAACTCTTGGGGCCCCAAGCCCCTGGTGCTTCTGAGTGACTCAGCAGCAAAGTCTCAGCTCGGCCAAGTCGGAGCATCCTTGAGCTCTCCGGGGACTTGGATCTGGTCCAGCGCCCTATTCCTCACCACAGATGACCGCGTGTGTTGCTGTGGGTGCCTGGCCTCTCCGAGCAGTTGTAACTGCAGCATGTATACGAGGTGGTATTCTTGTGCATCTCTGGGTTATTCAGAAGCAGAGTTACATACAGGATACCTTCCCTGCTGTCATCCATAGCAAAGTGTTCTTTTTTGCCTTAATTTAAATACCATTTTGTTATAGTTTATATTTGTTTTTCCCTTCTATTTATAGGCTTCTTTTGTATTTTTATGAATGCAAACAAATTCTGTGAGTAAAATATGTGAACATTTGCATGTGAGGAAAAAATGGTCTGATTTATTGCACCACATTCATAGATACTGCGGTTGTGATACAAGGTTGACCTTGTAATCTTGGGGACCCAGAAGTAAAGTCTGTATTTCCATTCTCCAGTGCTGTCAATATCAACTTGTGAAAAGGAAAGACCAGCTGTGCTACTACCTCAGGAATCCAGTGGTCCATGAAACAATATTGGTCTTCCCTCTGTCTTCTCATCTAAACTTGTAGAAGATAATAGACGAGTTTTGGCTGATCAATAAATGAATAATGAGCAGGAGAGTCATAATAGCTATACAAGGAATTGCACCATTAAAGGGTTGTTGTGAAATAAGTTTACAAGCCTTAGAATTAATGGATTTCCAAAGAAATATTGAATTTATTCTTGTAATTGAAAACTACTTTGAAACTGAATGAACAATTAGCAATGCTGTTTGTATTGTTAAGGTAATGTTCAAGCAAGAATCGCAGCTAAAAATTGCCGTAAAAATAACACACCGTACCTTTTTTCTATTATTACTGTAGGAGTCACAACAAGGATCTACAGGACACAGCAATACAAGTAAGTACCAACTCATTTTCTGGCTGCATTGGGTGGAGGGGATGACAATGACTATGAAAAACAAGTGACTGATAGAGTAAGGAACCAGTAGCAGACTGGGACAGCGCAGAGCCTCAGTAGGCAGTACTTGGCTATGGCCAAATGTGGAGAACTGAACTGAGGAGCGACCATCAAAATGTCAGCTCTTTTGGTGGACTGGGAAGAACAAAAAGGATTCATTTCGTTATGGCCATTTCATTATGTAGATGAGAAAGACTGAAAGGCCAAAAGAGTGGCTTTCTTAGAAAGCCAGAAAAGAGCTGACCTAGTTGCACAGCCAGATCCAGACTGCCAGAAAATTCTGCAGGAAGACTTGTTATCATTTGTCTTTCATAGGCAATGGTATATCTTGTGGCTATTGCACAGTAATAAGCTACATAAATCCTGCCAAACTAACACCAGATAATGTCTCAAAGGCCATGTGGTCGTGGGTCTTTTTGGCTAGCAGTGTAGGCAGGGGAGTGATATGTGCTTGTGTGGCTCCTGGTTGGGGCTTTTCAGTGGACTCCAATTTACAAATCATGGTGCAGATCAGCAGCACTTTAATTACATTCAGTTATGGTAAAAAACTTAGCAGCTGTATTGAAAGGAAAGATTGAATTGTTCTGCGAAACAAAATATTAATCCTCTCCCCTGGCACCTCTGACTGTTGTTAATGTTGTCTTGCATATTAAAAATACATGATCCTATCCTGCTCTCAACATAAAATCATCTCAACCAAAAGAACTATTTTGCTAGCTTCCTGACCTGTCAGCCAGCACAGAGCCCTGTTTGCAATTTACAGGGCTGTGACTGAAGATGAAAAATGCCCTGAGCTGGTAAGGTAGGGCTTTGAAAGTGGCTGGTCACCCACTGCATGAGGGAGAAGACATCCAGAGAGACAAGGCTGGGAGATGTAGGCTATTAAAACGGTGTGGCGCTTTGCTGGGGAAAGGTCGGCATGCGGAAGACAATGTTGTGAAGAAACATGCAGTGGTGTCACTTAATTGCTGGCATCGGCTTGATATTGCTGTGGGTACCAGCACTAAGGAAATAATAAAAGGCAAAGGCGATGAGGTTCTGTCAGAAAATAATGAACACAGTAATGAGAGAAGGAAGCACAAAAGGGCCATAATAGAAAGGGCTATGCAAACACACGCAGAGTCACAAGCATGACAAACACACCAGCTGAGCTGAGGGCTTCGCGATGACATCAGAGGCCACAGTGTTTGGACAGCTTTGGTCATAGTTTCATTTCAAGTATTTCCTTCTTTCAACACTTGAATAAAATAGGTTGTTCTGCAGATCTAACAAAACCTGCTTTCCTGTGGATTAGGAAATCGGTCCTACCTCCTTACAACTTTCCTCTGCTCCTTACTCCAGTGGTCTCCGACATCACTTTACTTCCAATTACCCCGTCTGCCCTCCCACACCACAGTACCTCCAGCTTCTTCTTACCTCCTCATTCATCCTGCTCAGCAACATCAGCATATATTTGCAGCTGGGCTGGAGCTGCACTTGGTACTGCCTGGCTGATGGCAATCAAACCAAAGAACAGCTGAACCCATGCAGAAACATTTTCTTCATTAGTGGCAAAAGTTATGGTCGCTGTCAGACACCCAGACACTTTTCCTAATGTTGCAGAGGGAATTTGTCTACCTCTGAGACCTGTATCCATGAGGATTCCTGTCAAGGTGCTGGAATAAGACACTGAATAAGACACAGTTAGAATGAGACATAGACCTTGCCAGTCCTGTTACGTCAAACTCAAAGGAAATTCAGGAAAAAAAGGATTCGGCTGTGAGGAAATGCTAGCAAATGACTCTATGTGGGAAAGAAATCTAATGGTCTATGTACTGTGTTATCCAAATGCACATCTTCAGAGTCCCAGTTAGCCATAATTTCCCATTGCACCATGTCTCCTTTAGAATGGCTCTTGAGCCTGTCATTTGCAATGGTTTTACTCCACTGCAAACATTGTCTTTCTCATGGATAACATTTGCATTTCTCTCATCCTTCCCTCATGTCGTGGTTTAACCTCAGTCGGCAACTGAGCACCACCCAGCTGCTCACTCACTCCCGCTCCTCCCCGGTGGGATGGGGGAGAGAATTGTAAGAGTAGAAGTGAGAAAACTCATGGGTTGAGATAAAAACAGTTTAATAATTGAAATAAAATAATAATAAAAAAAAAAAATATACAAACAAGTGATGCACAATGCAATTGCTCACCACCCACCGACCAATGCCCAGCCACTCCCCAAGCAGCGGCCCCCCCGGGCAGCTTCCCCCAGTTTATGTACTGAGCATGACGTCACATGGTATGGAATGTCCCTTGGGCCAGTTTGGGTCAGCTGTCCTGGCTGTGCCCCCTCCCAGCTTCTTGTGCACCTCCAGCCTTCTCAGTCGGCAGAGCATGGGAAGCTGAAAAGTCCTTGACTAGTGTAAGCACTGCTTAGCAACAACTGAAACATCGGTGTGTTATCAACATTATTCTCATCCTAAATCCAAAACACAGCACTGTACCAGCTACTAGGAAGGAAATTAACTCTATCCCTGCCAAAACCAGGACACCCCACAAGGAAATGAAAGCATTTAAAAACCATAATGGCTGAAATTATACTGCCATGTCACAATAAATATTATTTATCCCTGTTACCCGGAAAGAGAAATTTGGCCTGGTTAGGTTGAGTGATTCACCCAAATTCCAACTCAGAGGAGAGAACTCCTTCTCTGGCTGCCCACTATTCGACGGAGAAATCCTACAAAAGTTCGTTTGAAATTTATTTTGAAATGGGAGAAATCTGGACGTGTCTCATCTGGTTGTACCTAAAAAGATTAGGAAGGGAATTGTGTGAGATGAGGTAGAAACTAGCAATGAACTCCCAGCTCTGTGGCTAAGGATCTGAGGACTGATGGTTTCCAGCATGTGTTTCTGGAGGCACGTGTATGCATACACACATCGACACACAGACACACACACACATCCACACCTGTTTCAGAAGATGTACACAGTGCTTAGCACCTGAAATAAAGTGTACTAACAGCAGTCCTGTAAAAGAAGCAAGGTGGGTAGCGTATTCTTTGACAATTCCTAAAAGACTAAGAAAAACAAAGGATGACACAAATTTGGCCATAAGAAGCAGCCAGAGCTAGAGAGGATTTAGCAGTTCAGCAAATGCCAGCCTCCCACAATGGTACCTGCATGCATTTGGCAGGTTACATGGAAAACGGAAAACAAATATTAGTCTGGCCAAGAGTGAGTGTGAAAAAACCAAGTTGTTCTGACAGATGATTCCCTTTTACATATGCTTATCCAAAAATCTTATCTGTACCGTATCTGTGACATTCAACTATGCTTAGCCTATACACATTTTTAAAATTTCTGTGATTCAGTCAAGTGAGAACAAACTTGGTAAGAACTGATAAAGCATTAATGGCCAGATTTTCTACTCTGATAGGCCAGACTGATGCGTTTCTACCATCTGTACAAGCTTCGTCCTCCCCCGCCTCACAGAAGTATGTTAAGTGACGATTAGCATAAAAGCAGCTGCAAATGCTTACTGTAGGGTAATTCATTAATATCCAGTTTGGCTAAATCACAGAGATACCCTTTTCTCCCTCCTCACAGTACTTACGCTGTTTCCCTTGTTGCTGCATTAACATACATTGCTGAAAGTAGAACTGATGTGAACTCTGCTGGCAAAGCACTCAGGAATCCATATTCCCCCTCACACTCAAACAAACCAGTGTTCATGGTAATAATTCATCACTTACTTATAAAAAGCCTAAGTTACGAATAGAAAATCTTTGAATATATGCCAACTGTTACTGTTGGTTTCTTGTTCCAAATTACCATAATGCAGATGAGCTCCAGGGCTCCAGGAACCCTAAGGCTGACAGACATATACTGTAGCAACAGCTTTCTAGCCAGCAAGTTCATCATCTGGATATACTTTCTGAGGTCTCTGCTAAAAGTGAAAAGTGCCCTAGAGATTGTGGAGTGGATGTATTCCATCCTGTGTGGATGCCCAGCTTGTGCCTAAATTTTAGGTGCCTTTAGCTGTCCTCCTACACTAAGTGCTTAGCTTCCCTAGAGGACCACAGGGAGGCATCGGTATTTTTTAAGTCATCCAGAGCTTCCCCCATTCCTGTTCACTAAAGTTTAGGCACCTAAGTTGGGTAGACACAAACTCTTCCACAGGGGAGGACAAGATCTAAATGCACCACGGCAAGGTGTTTGCAATACCTAGAACCTCTTCTGCAAGACACCCACTTCCAGAAGGTTGTTGATTAGAGTAAGTCCTTCAGCTTGCTTCTGTACAGCAGTGGAAGGACATTGGTAGCAAAACGCTGCCTCTTCTGAAGGCAACAGCAAATTTTCCAGAGGTGCCCCTTACAGCCATTGCCAGCACCCCAACACTGTATGGAAACTGAGCGTGAGGACTTTGGCAGCAGCAAATGGATGATACATAATGCTCATGTGCATGGAATAGCTTGGGGGCTGATCCACAGCTCACTCAACTCAAGTCAATGAGCAGAAAATCAGGCACTGAAACAGCCTGACCAAAACAAGCACTTCTCACATTTTTTTCAGAAGGCACAGGTGGATTTTGGTTTAACGAAGCTCATTAAAAGGTAATGGAGAAAAACACATCCATCAGTAAACCAGTCACACTCAACCTCTGCGCCTCCTTGTCTGCTAGGCAACATAAACTCATGTGTAGACAGCTATTAGCATCCAGCGACACACAAGAGGAGCAGCAGCTGCACAGTCGCTAGGTCCAGAATTCAAGTTCAAGGTGATTCAAGTAGAGCGGCATACCCTGCACATCCATGGTAGAGCTAAGCAAAAATCTTACACTGAAGTGTAACTCTCTCTGGTTACTCAGAGAGCAATAATTACAGCAAACATCAGCCTTACTGTGGGGGGAGCAGGGCGAGAAAGGAGGGAGAAGGACTTGGCCTGACTTGGCAGAAGCAGTATGACCCTTCCCATCAGCTAGCAGCCTGCTTCCCTGGTGTCTGTGCTATGTAACTAAGTTGTGTTGGGCACATATATGATTTTGGACCCAAGAAGGGGATCATCACAAGCCAACATGCTTTGCCAGGACCCATGTGAGTCGTACAGAAAAGTGAAGAGGCATCCCTTGCGCCTCTGATGCTTCTCAAGCATTTGGGTACCTGACTTCTCCTGGGGTTGTGTGCCTTAGCCAAAATATACAACATAGCAAAGAGGGCTTCTCCAGCCCTCACTTACTGGAGCTGAAGATCAGATGCTTAATCTGTCAAAATGAATGTGAACCAAAACACCCATTGGCAGAATTGTGTCCTAATCACTGCCTTACTAGCTCCTGCTGATGCTGTTTTGCTTTGTATGAAATAATTACTGTTCCTGGAGCAGGGTTTTGGAGCATGTGCATGTTGGATGGGGTGCACTCTCAATAGCAGAGCTGTAGGGGCCTAGAGAAATCTTTTCTATGGCTCCGAGGTCTGCTATCCCTGGTAAAGCTTGTGTCCTCTCTTGTGGAGTTTCCTTGCCTGACATTTCCAGAGTACATGTGCCAGTGACAAGAAAAGTCAAGTCAGGGTTGACTCCCCGCTTGCAAATGCTCCAGCAGTGCCCCCGCAGCCCTGTGATCGCCTCGGAGGCTGTCTGCACATGTGGCAAGAGTGGTCAGTGTTAGCAATGAATAAAGCATTGACGTGTCACATCTGAGCAGTTTCCATAATGACCCATTTCTGATATCATTTTCTTCTTCTCTTTTAAAGGGAAAAGTGATGTAGAGCCAAAGAGTCCAGAGAAAAGCGCAACCCATACATCGTAAGTCACTTTTGCATTTAAGATCGGAGAAGGCAGCTGTGTTTTTATCAGATTTGTTGGGCAAAATAGAATTTGTTTGTTTTCATTAAGATAAAGCTCTTTCACTGATGCTTTTCTTAAAAAGGCTTTTTAGATAATGACTAAACATTAATTATTCCTAGAACTTTTGCATGCTAGTATAAGTCAGAGATCTTTGCAAGTGAAATGGCTCCACATCAAGCTGAACGGATATGAGATGATTTTTGTGGGTGTGCGAGGCTGGCCTTTAGAACCTGACTTCAACATTACCTTAATGCTGCTGGAGTTTGTCACACTTGCTAAAAAACATCATGTCACATATGCCTTTGATGTACTGATGTAATTTTAAAAGACTGCAGTCTGCAGCTTCACCTCTGAATTACTTGAAATCCAATTACAGCTATCTCTGGTCTCTCACGATTTTGTTGATGTTTTTGAATTAACAAAAGAAGTCGAGAAATAGATAGGAACAGGCACTTGTAATATATCAGTGTTCACCTTCACTCTGGTGCAACAATAGAAGCTTTTACCATTTTTAACTCTAGTATACAAAGGACTGAATTGTTTTGCCAACGTAAACCAGCCTATGAAACAGATGGGCTGCAAGTTAAAAAAAAAAAAAAATAAATAGCATCAGTCTCCCAAACTGAGCTAAATAAGTGAATTCCTTTTATAACTACCAGGCAGGAGCATTATGAATGTCTGCAAAACCATTCACCTTTTTAATCCCATTTGATGGAGGGAAGTTCTTGTGACAGTCAGTCATGTGAATCTTAGAGTGCATCTTGCCCATAATTTATGTTTTCTGATTCCTGTTATTTAAATTCAGAGCATTATATCATGTAAATCTCGCAAGATGTCACCATTTGTTACATGGCCAAAAGCAGTCACAGAAGGAGGTACAATAACGGTGATTTATTGTGGGATGTTTTGATTTCTGCTGCAAATACACATTAAAAATCTTCTGGAAATGAATCTAGAAAAAGATTTGACGTGGTGTAAGAAATAGCTTGTCCTGCAGATTGTGTTGTGCAATGTAATTACAGTATGTGAGCATATTTAGCCAAACTTATTAAATGAATTAAGCAGTAGCAGCCTTACGCCTTCTGATAGTATGATTGCTGGGAATGGTTAATAGAATGATTCCAATAATTATCATTTTTAAAAAGAATATCACAATAAAGACCGAAAGAAGAAGGGTTTTAATGCCATCTGGAGGTATTTTGGAGAAATGAACACATTTATTTTTGCTGATATTTAGCAATATGTAAAACATAAGCCATCCTCCAAAGTGGTTTTTCTGGCCAGACGCTATTTTATTCATGAGGAATGTTCTTTACTTTCCTTTCTTCTCCTTCACTGGATTAAAATCCCATAAGATCTCTGAACCCAGAATATGGGTTCCGGGATATGCCCCAACATGTTTATGGTTTTGGTTTGAGACTACATACTGTCATATAGTGTGCTGTATTAGATACAGCAGACTTCAGAAGCTGGTGAGGTGTGAAAGGTTCCTTGCCTAATAAGAGATCTTAGTACAACCTTCTGAAACATGTGCTACTACATATAGTATATTTATAATGCATATCTTTAAATTGTTACTACATGCTAAGGCTACCCCATAGCAGATACTGGTTCCCAGAGCAATTTTCAGAAGTAGAAACAACTGGTTACCACTGGTAAATTACTGTGTTCGAGAAGCAGAGGCCCCTCTAGTTAGAGAAATTATTTGTCTGGAAAAGGAGGCAGGAGAGAAAGGAGGAGGTGAGAGGAAGGGAACCAGCAAGTGCTGTGCCAAAGGGGGAGAAAGCAAATGAGAGGGGTACAGCTAAGAAAGAGGAGAAGAAACTGCAAATGCCAAATTTTCAGGAGGAGATACAAAACTGAGAGCAGTGGAAGAGAAAACCAGAGGTCAAACACTGGAAACGAGAAAGAAGGGAGAGCGATACGAGCAAAAGCTATTAGTAAACTAAAATGTATGTGTTATTGAATAGGGGGCTGGATACTTGAGTTTTACAGTGACATAAATTAACTCCTGTTGATGTGTAGGTGCACACTGACATCCCAGTTCTCTTCCTGCTGCCTTCGGCTGGCCTTCCCTGGGTTTCTTCTCATTTCCACCTTCTTCTAGGACAGACTTTTATCCCTGGTTCTCAGGTAGTCATGAATACAGACTTCCTCTGTTCATTTTTGGGATGTAGCAGCTCTCACCTGAGCACAAGATGCACAACCAGAAGGACCCGCAGTGCACACGTACACACAGATACATGAGCGCATGTGCCTGGGTGCCGTCTACAGTAAGGGACGTACTCTTCCCCTGCGTACGTGGAGAAGACCATGCCGTTGCACAGCTGACCGAGAGCCCCGGCAGTGCCCAGACCTGCAGCTGGGAGCCGGCGGGGGTGTGCAAGGGGAGAGGTGTGCGAGGGAGCACGAACGCTGCCAGGGGTCCCCATGAGTAAAAAAACCTGCACCCTCTTGCGAGGTGTCACTCTTCTGAGAGTGTCGGAGGAGTCTGGTTGGCATCTCCCGGCAGGGGTGCTAAAAAGGAGCGACACTGATGTAGGAGAGGTGGCACATTCAGGCCTGACCAGGAGAAACTGTGGATTCATTTCAGTGTGAATCAGTGTTTCCTTGTGAAAATGGAACAAACAGCAACAAAAAAACCCACAAAGCAAGTCATGTTGGCCTAGATAAAAATAACAGAAAAGACGGGGAGGAGCAAATTAATGTTTCTTTCTTGCAAATGTCTTTTTTATTTTCCTCAGGCATGTTACAAGCCACACACTCAAGCCAAGCTTATATGACTCAGTGGCAGTTAATTCATCCTTGGTGCAGATTTACTACCTCCATCCAAACATTATTTATGCAGCTTCAAAGGACAGGTTGATTACCCTCCTGAATCAGGCAGTGAGGCGCTTGTGAACTGAGCATTTACATGAAGTCTCTCCTTAAGACATTCCTCCTGCCTTGTCCACTGGGCTCCAGGTCCTCAAAAACAGATACTACCCTGTGACCTGGAGCCCCGTGGCCAAAGGTGCTACGTGTAACCTCCGAGAGTATAGAAACCTAGAGTGCAGGACATGTGGTGGTCTGTTTGAGGGGGGTTGGGTACTGTAAATGCATCATGCTGAATAGCATTATGCACGTTTTTTTTTTCCTGTATGCATTGACTCCCTGGATAGACTCAGTATGACATAGCTCTCCACTGATAATAATATTAAACATTAAGAAACTGGTATGCGTTAGATGATACACATTAATTGATGCAACATCCTAATGAGGCAGATAAATAAGGGCAGTTATTACAATGCTAGAGATAACTGAGATGGATGTAGGAGAATGAGAATGATGCGAAAGCGGGGAGGAAGTCTGAGCAGAGCTGTACCCTTTTGCACGATATTCCTATGGCCTTCACTGCCTCGGTACGCACAATAATCGCCTGAGCTGGCACTGAAGAAGTGCAATAAAAGGTGCAAACAATACAAAGGTGTTAAGCTGTCTGGAGTCTTCCCCAGTTGATTCATGTTCCTTGTAATTGAATGCTTTTAAAGGCACGAGAATTCTGGATTTGAAGGGTTTTTTTGTTGTTGTACTCTTAATATATATATATAGCCCTCTATGGGTCATCTGGTTACAGCTTTGCTGAGCATTTCTAAACTTTTAGGACTGTTCAGAAATATCCAGCAATGTTTTGTTCTTTCGGTTTTGTGCTAAAAGGTTCAATTTTCGATGATCAGAAAACTTTCACAGATTTTGTTAAAAACACCTAACTTTTATTAAAATCCTTTCTCCCCTTGGTTTTACCAGTTATGGTAAAACTGAAGGGCTGCGTTAAGGAGTAGGGGAGGGATGAAGAAAGAGTGCTCTTTTGTTCTTCAATATTTTAAGATACAGGATTTTAGTCTTTCTTTGTCAAAAACTGGATCCTTTCAGTAAACCTTGGAACGTTGCAATTAAAGCCTTTAATTTTATGAAACTTCTATGCAAGGAAAAGTGATTCCAACCAGTGCACACATTTCGGAGGACCTTGCGATGCTATAGAAACTCCTCCCCAAGCTGGGGGTCTGCGATCTTCCATCCTCCCACGTGCAAAATATGACAATAATTCAAAAATGGCACAAATACACAAAGTGCTTGGCAAGACTCCCGCTCTTGGGATGACTTTTGATGTACTGTCTGTTGTGATGTTCTTCAGTACCTTTGTGTTTGTAAATGATTTCCAGTTCAGACTACCCAAGGTTAATCATGCCTGACTCTGATTCACTGCTATGCATTTACCTCGACATTTCTAGTGCACTTACTTAATGATATCAGGGCTAGCAACTAGATACCTCGGTGCTGTCTCTTTATTATCCCTCCCACAATTGTTTTCATGCTGAGCTGCTCCAGATTTTTCCCTCCCTTTTTACAAGAGAATTAGCCAAGATTGAGGGAGGCTTTTATAATTTATGGCAGTTATGCAAGTTTTGTCCTTTGCTAATACTCTCTGAGAATCACAGCGATCTTGGTGTGTGTGTTTGCTTGTTTGCTTTTGCCAGGCAGAAATAGATGTTGGCTCTGTTCCTTCCCTGCACCAGTCCCCAGCATCATTTGGAGAATAGTTTGCTCAGGGGGATCTTCATTAACAGCACTAAATTCGGCAGCTTCCAAGCTGCCCATTTGCAGACAGTAGTGCTACAGTCTTTTGCCCATCCAGCAGCTGCTCATCGTTCTCATCACCCTGATTCTCCTTGAGGAAGGAAATAGGAAACAGGTACTCAGAGCAACAGCACTGTTGTTCTTGCTTGATGTGACCTGTGTCTGTATTGGCACGAGTGTCACCTGTTGATTTCTTGCCTTTTCTTCCTCTCTTCTGTCTTGCCCCTTGTATCTTCAGAGTGACTCACAGATAGTTATTCAATAGCCAAAAACTCCTGCTGGTTTCCCCTTCCGCAGATGGGAAGACTGAGGCAGAGGGATTACAGGGTGCCTCCAGAGAACAGAGAGAACCAGTCTCAAATACAGGAGATCAGCCTGAGCAAGTGCTGCCAACGCACTGTCCAGCTCTTAGCCCCCAGGGAGCTTGGCCTCTCACATCTGGCTGACGTGTGGTCTTGACCTTAAGTCTCTCAGGCAACAACTGCAACCTGATTGAGCACTGGAGTTGGAAGAGGAGCCTTAATCCCACCTCACTTCACCAAAAGGCCTGGTGCAAGTTATTTAAAGTTAGCCTTGGCTTTCCCCCATCTAAAACAATAATTAGACCACCATGAAGACTATCTCATTAATATTTGTACAAAGTGTTGAAAAATGTAATGTTCTGTAAAAATGGCTAAGGATTACTCACCCAGAACAGTAAAGGAAATGAGCGGTAGTTTAAGTTTTTAAAGACAGACTTGGGTAGTAAGTGGTAAATGTCCTGAGGAGTGCCAGGTGTAGGGAGAAGGGTAGAGCGGGAGCTGCTGCCTCTCCCAGGTGCCTGCAGACCTGGTGAGCACGAGCAGCCCCTGCCCCATCACCACTCTCCCATCCTCGCCCCAGAGTTTCAATCCTGGGACAGGGGTCACCCAATTTCAATTAGAAGGATTTGGCTTTTGTCTTGCTGAACTGGAGGGAGGGATGGCAAATAGGGAAGGAGAAGAGCGTGCAAGCTGCAGAGTCAAAAAACCCTCCAGCAGTACATCTTCAATATCCTTCTGTTTGCCAAAAGGACCATGATGGGTCAAGTCAATTGAACGAGAAAATAGCTAGCAGATGGGTCTGGAGGACAATGGAAAGGGTGAAACTTTTCATTTCAAAATGCAATGTTGAGGAAGTCAGTTCCAAGAAAAGGGCTGCCCAAACTTTTATGGGGTATAATCCACTTTTAGCTTCCAGATTAAGATACCAGGGCAACTTCCCAAATAGTCTTCCACAGCTCAAGTTGTGGGCATTTTAGACAGCAAGGACATCTGCAGCAGACATATTGGCCAATGATTTGGTGACACCTCTTTTAGTAACTCCACGGGCTCTACTGAGGGCCATCACGAGCATATCAACCTGCTCATGAGGCACAGATGACCCTCCTCTGCAAGAAAAACAACTTCCAAGGGATGGTAGACAATATGAAAAGACATCCTTTAAGTTAATTTTTGAGATGTATTGTTTCTGAAAACACCAGTGCATCAATGGCTTTTAATGTACGTCTGCAATGTTTCTGAGAGAAGTCTTGCAGTCCATGCTAGGGAAAAAAAAAAAAGGGAAAAAAAACCCCTTACTATGATGAATGAAGACAGTGTTTTTCAGAGCGATGGAGGTCTTGAAAACTGTAGAAGTGAAAGTCTGGTGTTTATCCATGAACCAAGTCACTGGCAGAAGAAGAAGGCTGGCTTCACTGCACTATTCCACCTGTTTACTTGAGCCTCGGCTTGCAGAGCTAACCCCTAACACTGCCAGACTGTCACTCTGCTCAGACAGTCCAGCAAGAACAGCTAAAATTTTAAAACACACTCCTCAGCTCTCAAATTCCCATGAAAAAGTTCTTTTTTCTGCCTTCTCCCCTGAAGAATTACCCTCAGTCCATGTACAGAGTGTTTCTCTGTGTATTAAATATATAGACCGTTAAAAAATACAATTCTGCCGTAACTTCCCGCTCCAAGAAACAAAGTGATTTCACCTGTGGGATGCATCAGAGCCACTACGGTATTGTCACAATGCTGATGTGAACCTTGCCCGCCAATTCCTAACCTTTTCTGAGCACAGATATTTTGGATTTGCGGTGTACAATGCTGCTGATAGTTCACAAAAAACTACTGTAAGTTGATACCAACAAATTTATTTTTTTCAAATGCTATAAAGACATTTTCTTGGAAGACATTTGCTCACACAGGTCTTGACTGAATCTCTCTTTGAGGTTTAGCAAAGTTAAGGAGGAAGAATGAATTGGCATTATTGGTGACTGTTTTTGCCATGTGAAAAATTATAGACACGTAGCAGCTGAAGATGATACAGGTAAAAAAATCTTTAAATGACATACAAAGTCATATAAAAAGATCTTAAAAACATGATGTCTGTGAAAGCAGATGAGATGGGGCTTATTTGTTTTGTTTAGAAAGAAAACACCTGGAAGCCCAATCTGACCTTAATTGCAGCTGTGGTTTTCCTGGGACAAAATTTAGCTTCTGTTGAGTTCATGTCAGAGAAAAAAAAGCTTTATCTGAGAACGGGGATAGATGAATGCTACATAAAAGCACTACTGAGGTCTGGGGAAGTTTTGTGATTGACTTACGTGGGGTGAGATAGGGCCTTTGCTGTCCTATTTTTAAATGCTAGCCCTCTCTTTTACCAGATATAGCCAATAGCTTGAGATAACCGCCCTTATCGCTGCAGGGCTCAGCGCAGAGTTTTATTTATAAAGTCGCCTTGATCCAGGCCCTCTTGTTTAGCACCTTCACCTTTACTATCTACCTGTACTCTGCACACCAGAGAGAAAAATAATTAGCCATGGGAACCTGCCCTCGTTTTGATGCCGCCCTTGGCTCAAAGCTGAAGGGGAAAGTGGTTTAATGCAAGAGAAACCCTCACTTTGAAACAGCAGCTTTTGTCCCGTTGGAAAACCTCCTATAATGCCGGGCACTATTTCTAATTTTATACCAAGTCAAAAATGCTTCTGTAACACCGGTGTTCATTTAACGTCACTTAGAATAAAGCTGACCAATTTAACTGGCTAAAATATCGTCAAGCTTGAGGAAATGTTTTGCTGTATTGCACCGAAAGCGTATTATTTTTCTCTTAGGCACTGTTTTCCTTGGACTTTGTCATTTGTAAGGGACTAATTGGGAATTTTGAATGTATTATATATTAGCTCTGAATACGGTGGTTAAAGAGGGGTTGCCAGGAAAATCAGGAGATGTGAATATCTGGGAAGAAGTCTGTTTCATCGGAAATGCCGCCAGGAAGGCAGGCACCATGGACCCCGCTCTGTATTTTTTCTCTGAAGAAAATGATAAATGGAAGCTCAGCGTCTCTCACGTTGGAGTCGCGATGTGCGTGGTGGTGTTTTTGCTGGGCTAAAATTCCTGGTTGCCAGGGTAACATGTTTTGGAAATCCTCTACCCTGGGCAAAAGCTGCTGCAACTTGAAACCCGCCGGGGCTGATGCTCAGCGGGGGCACCACCACTGCTGGGTGCAGGGGGCTGCTGGCTTCGCCGAGGGATTTTAGACAGGGAAACAAAATAAAATGGGTCCAAAAGAAGAGAAAGGCGATCAGGAGCATTCGATACTTCCAGGCTCTCATAACCTGATTTTTTTCCCACACCATCACCATGTCCCATCAGCCAAAGGGCGGGGGGGTTACCTCGTCCCGGGGCTGAATCGCTGGGTGATGGAAAAACGAGAGGTGTGTGTGCGCCTGGAGGGTGGGGAGAGGAGGAGGGCGAGAGGGGGAGAAAGAGAGATACAGGGTTCTGGCCACCTGCCAAGAAAAATAACTAACATTTTGCAAGAGAGAAATCCTAAGACTGAGATCATAGTATGGAAAAAGTCTGTTTCACAGACTCTTGAGCCTGAATACAGGCCAAGGTTTTTTATGTGGGGTTTTTTTTTTTCTTTTTTTTTAAATGCAGGCATCCTATTAACATTTGAACACTAAAGCTCGTCCAGGAATGGAAAGATTTTGGAATTTGAAGTGCCTTAGTTTTCTACTTTGTTGGTACACAGATATATTTTTTTAATTACAAGAAAGTGAGGTTTTGAATGAGAAGCTCCCTCATTTTGCTTTTAACTTATTTTACAACTATGAAGACCAAATTAAGGGAATCTAAAGGAATGCCTGTTTCTCCCACAGAGTGACCAACTCAAAAAAAAGAGACTTTTCGAGATTGGTGGACAACTTTTATTTGCCATGCAAAATACAAAAAGATACTGAAACCTGAAATGATGATGAATTTTCCTGTGTGGAAAAGTCCTACTATTCAGCCATGAATAGCTATGATTTTTTTAAACCTTTATAGCTGACAAGTTTCATGACAAATTACTTTTCATACCTAACTAAACAAATTATTGAAGTTCTTCTGCCTTAATCTCTGGATTTGGATTAAATGTCAGAGTGTGGATATTTTTTAACTGGGGGAAAAAATAACTCTTTGGATTTGTTAGGATGTTATTGCAAGCAAGTTTTCTGGTCTTTGATTTGCTAAGCTACAACTGGAGTCTGCCTTCCTCAGGGTAAGAATATTTCCACATTATCATTTCACCTGCGGTATTTTAAGAGGGAGAATATTGTATCTCAGTGTGTATCTCGGCTTTGTGCATTCTGTTCTTTGTTTAGCATGCAGACAAGCTTCATCTCCCAAAAGAGATGTGGAATATATTTATTGGCAATTTAGAATTGATGATAGATTTGACAAGCAAGCAGGGTGACACACCGAAGCTATCAAAGCTGGAGATGAATCAGGACAAAGGTTTGGATGAGGTACATTGTTCCTGAGATTCAAAAGGGTTATACTTACAGATCGTTCCAAAATCAAGGCAACTGTACCACTGTCTTACAAAGATAAAAGCTAAGTTTTTCCGAGGGAAAAAAAAAAGTTTGATTGGCCCACAGACCTTTTATGACAAAATAGTGCAATTACAGCTGGCATTTCTGCATGCTGATTTTTATTAGTTTTGTAATATATTTTGTCAGGATTCATTTGTGCTGATTCCCCCTTTCATAGCATAAACTGTAAGCAATTTTAGGTAGAGAGAAGGAATATCTTGACATATTTCCTCAGAGAGACACTCCAGGAGGTGCAATAGATCAGGTATACTAAATTAAAACAGAACTGATCTGTTACCTGATAAGCATGTGGACTTACTATATATATAACTGTATTAGAATTTAGTGCAATTATGGGTGTAAATCGTGTACATTCACCATCAGCTTTCCTACTATCAAAGCAAAGCAGACAAATGAGCACAAATAATCTCTTAAAAGTATTTAATAGCATGATACAGACAAAGGATGAGCAAATTACCCTTTTGTACTTTGTTTGATGACCAATTTTTGTGACATTTATAATGGCTGAAGTTTGGGGGGGTGGAGGGGGCCTTCTGTCCTGAAGTCCCCTGGGGAGATGAGGTAGGCAACCCAGACATGCGACCTGCCTTGACGTAGTTCAGACGGAAGCCCAGTACAGCAAAGAGCGAGGAAAAGGTCTGGTTGGGAACCCCAGAACACCACAGAACATAACCTCAAAAATAATTTGTCATCACTCTGGTCTGTACTGGTTTTAACTGTTGGACTTAAGAAAAAATTCGTGTGGCTGCTCATGTAAAATCCACGTTTTCCCCATAACTTATACAATAAATGTAATATGAGACACAAACTAATACTTGCAATCACTGTAAGCAACAGCAGTTTCTGTAGACTTCTGTGGAAAAAAGAACGAAGCTTTTTGCCACAAACTGTTAAAAAACCCTGGGCTCTTCCTCTGTCACAGAGTTAGGTTTTGATCTCACAAATAACTATAGACAAGCATGATGCTTTCCAGTAGGACTTCTTTCAGCATTATTATTTGAAAGACCAAGAGTAGACTCGTGTTTATGCTGTGCTGCCCATCTCCAGTTCAGTGAAAAAACATTTCCCCGTGAGCCGCATGCTTTACTGTGAGCAGTCTCAGTAAAGCAGGATGACTTACATGTGTCGAAAAAGTGGCCTGCTACAGAGTCACTGCACATGGAAAGACCAAGGGAAAAAAAAGAGGAACCTGTGTTTGTCAGGGCGGAGGTCTGCTTCTTTTCCCCATCCCTCACAGCTGCCGCTAGCGCGCTGACTGTCACGTCCCGCGGCACAGTAATCCCAGCGCAACTCCGGTGAGCGAGCGGTCCAGCACCGAGGCTGGGAGACAGGCAGTCACCCGGGAGGGGCGTCCTTTCCTCCTCTGAAGAGCTTTGCTTTTTCAGGCTTTGTATTCAAGAGAAAGAAACCTCTCCCTGAGCCTTTCCCGTAGGTTTCATTGCTGCCTAAGAGTGGTTGGCTGATACCGCTCGTCCGTCAGCATGCT
>NW_008824775.1:418304-423427 GCF_000699105.1 Pygoscelis adeliae
CTTCAGCAAGCATGCTAACCTAAGGAGCCCTGCAGCACCCACAGCAGCCTCCTGTGACTGATGCTGAGTAGCCAAGAGTCAGGAACCAAATTTCCAGCTCTGAAGCCTGGGAGACAGTGGAATAAAGAGAGAAAGGGGAAGATTAGAGGTATAGTAACAGAAGACTTGTCAGCCAGATAGGATTTTAGGAGTGTCATTATTACATGTAACACGTAAGACTAAACAAATACAAAGACATACATAATACATAAACAATGAGAGGTGGGCACAAAGCTGGATGGTGAAGGTTAGATTGGTAGAAGGACCTGAAATATCGATATTATTCCCAACTTGCATATATTTCCTTAAGACCACAGTAGGTTGATGACTACCATCTCCAGGCATAATGGAAAGATTATAAAAAGCAACAGCCCTCCTTTTAAAATTATTTTGATTTATTTTTATCTAGCAGAAGTGGCCAAGTACATCTTTAGCATGATCCCTTTTGGCTCAATGACGTTGCAGAGCTATGAATTCACTGTGAGAAGAACAACTCTTTCTGTGCCCTGAAGAACAGAAAAGCCTTGGTGCCTAGCTGGAAAGCAAATGCCTCTTGCTCAAGCCGCTTATGTTTTTCTACTTGAGAAAAATTAAAATCTCATCTCATTTCTTTGCATGCACTTGTCTTCCACTCAGAGTTTTATCCAAATAAATCTCTGGTTCTTTTCAAAGAACATCTTCCATATGAGTTGTGTTAGCTTTAAAGACTCACCAAGAACAGAGCGGTCCAGGCTGACACTCTTGGTTTCCAACAGAGAAGCAACTGCATGAATCTTATCCTGCAATTTTGCAGCTCAGTTAATTAAGTATTTGATATCCTAAGAAGCTGCTGCCTCCCAAAGCCAGGGAGAGGGAGCCGCCAGGCCCCATTCCCATCTTTGGCCACTAGACACAGTGACGTTTGGAGACTTTCCACCCATCACACCAGGTTACACAACTCTTCCCCTCTCCCCAGCCCACAGAGTTGGTGAAATTAAATAGCATGAAAAATTAACCCCACTGTTGTTGGAATGCAGCTGGGTAATGTGTGGCCTCATTTGCTGCTACAGGAGAATATGTGTTTGCTGCTTTGGTAGTGGGGGCTCTGTGGACTGGGCGGAGGGGAGCCTGGTAGCACAAACCCTGGGGAGCACTTCTGCAGCCCCACATCCCTGCCCGCTCTCAGGGTATCCTCGGGCACCTCAGACCCTATGCACAGAATGATTTCTGATTTCTCTTCCCCTGTCTTGTTACCTGCTGTCCATCCCATGCCATCCACCACCCTTCTGTTTTTTGTTCTTTCTGTTTTCTTTCTTGCTGCACCCTTTCTGCTGCTCTCCTACTGTCCCATCCCTGGTTTTGTAAGGTTCATCCTCTGCAGCCTTATTTCCCCTTGCTTTTCACCTCTGCTGGCCCTCCCCTTCTCCACTTTTGCCCCCCAAAACATGTCCCCATGTCTCCTGAAAAACAGAAAAGAAATAGAGATAAAGGTAACAGGGGATACACAAATATACCCACAGCGGCTCGGGTTCCTGGATTAGTGCATATGCCTCATCGCCTGCTGCTTTCTCCTTTGTCTCTTGATTCCTCCATCATGTCATCTTTGCTTCATGGTAAATCACTGGGCTGAAGACTAACTTTTAACTCCTTTGTCAGGTGCCCAGGTATTGCCCCGATCTTCCTTTGGGGCACATAGTTTTCCATTACTTCTCTTTTAAGGATCACAAAAAGAGAGAGAGAGTGAGATTAATATGGATAAAAGTTTTACTTAGCTACAGAATGCTTTCCTTTTATAACTTTCCGCATGATTGGCAGATAGGTTTATTTAATCAAATTGCCTTTTCTGTCAGTGTATTATTTAATGAGGGAGTTCTTTTTTTTGATTGCATAGGAAATGTGGAAGCATTTGAGAATTTCTGATGTGCTATTTACTCACCCATTATGTTGGGAATCAGTTTAATTTCAATGTCAGCAGTGGAATTAATAATCATAACAGTTATCTGTCACAGAATGATCTATCTGGGGATTTTCTCAGCAAACCAGGATATATCCCCCACCCTTTCACCAGAGAAGGAGTTTTAAAAAATAAGTCAAATTTGAACATGTTTTTGTTTTGATTATCCCTTCCAGGCTGATGGTAAAGGCACATATTTTCAGGCTTTAATTCAGTGTTGAGTCACTGATATGAAATCCTTTTCTAGCGTAAATTATCCCTACTTTTTTTCTCCACTTATTTCACTCTGAGTTTCTCAAACATTTCTATCAAGGATGGCTCCCCCATTAAAGTGCACCCTCCCTTCCTGAAAAATAAAAGACAGTCCTAGCTTTCCAGAGATAATGCAAAATCCCCTTTTGGCAGTCGTGTTAATTTGGGCTGACTTTGATCTATTTTTGGTGTTGCACTTCACCGTCAGATGAACAGGCTTCCAGCATGAGAGCAGGGGAGTGCCTGAGCGGGCGGGCGGACAGACAGACGGACATGAGGGAGGCAGACGGGGCCCAAATCTGGTTCTGCTGCCCTTAGGTTTCCTTCGGTTCTGTGGTTATGTGCAGCCCCACATAAGTAAATAACTGATAAATTAATAAAACCTTTCAGCTGATGCATTTGATAAGTACCAAGACTTTTATATGACTCCAAAGTAAGGGCAGTAGCAGTTAAATGAATTGCTTTTTAAATAAAACACATAAGAGAAATTTTTAAATCCTTCATTGTTCCTTAAAATGTTTTAGTGCCTCATTAATTCTTGATTAGCCTGGTTGTTAAGAGGCCATTATTATGCGGTAATAAGGTGTAGGAAATTACCTCTAGGACTATAGTCATGTCACACAGACCTGCTACAGTTAGCACCTCATCAGGTGCTGAGACCGAGTGCCAGTGGTATAAATTAGGGGTTCACTGCCTGCTGGTGGGGTTTGTGGTGGTGGTCCTGTGTGATGGGGTGTTTGCTGAGGTGGTTCGAGCCTCCTGGTGCAGAAAAGTGGAGAAGACCTGACGAAACATAACCCTCTCAGCAGCCTCCTGTGCTTCAAGGGCTCCCTGGTCTTGCCTTTGGCAGAGCATGGAAACTGCTATAAAACAGTGGAATAAAGTTACTTTGCAATTACATTCGTTTAAGTAGTTTCAAACATGCCTGAAGCTCGCACAGATGAAAGTCCACTCTGCTCTATGATTTGTTAGGCAGAAAGTGTCATAGGAGATTTGGTGCCAGTCCAGCAGAATATCCCCAAACTAATGACCTCCTCAGGTCATTAGTATTTCTTTTCAAAACACAACCCCCCTCAAAGCCTGCTACAAACATTGGTAAAGCTAATCATTATTACCCTTTTACAAATAGGAAAATGAGCCTTAGGGGCTATTTTTATTGTGATTTGATGCAACATTAATCAGCATTCTGAAGAAGAGACATACTTAAATGTCCCAGGCTGCATATATTTATTTTTCAGTGTGTATAGTGGGTTTTTTTTCCCCTGAATCTCTCTGAGGTTGATGCTCTAATGCTCACGGTATGCATCTCCCATTCATTACCTATACAGGGAGCTAATGCAATACGGCAGTATCACTGTCTTTGAAGAGCACCAAAGTTGCTAATAATTAAAAACACAAAATGCGACCTCACTGGTACTTTCCTCCTTATTCCTTCCCGGGTTCGATCTGTGCACAGCAGATGAGGCGCAGTCCTCGAAGGACGGAGAGCAGCTTGGCGCCAGCGTGGCTGCTGTCACTCTGCCAGTGTGCAGGGGTGACACCCCGCGGGGTGTGCCAGCGCCTGCTCGCCTACCTCTTCTTGCTGTTGGGTTTCGGAGGGCGTTCACACCTCAGGAGCGGTGTCGGAGCAAAGCTGCGGGAAAGCCCCGCTCCCAAGAGGCTCGTGTTGTGCCTGAACCCCCAAAATGGGGCTATGGCCTGGGTTTCAGTCCTAAATATCCATGTTTGTTGTTAAATAGCTAGGCACTCAATTCAGTGTGCTTTCACCCAGGTCTTCAACTTTTTCAAGGCCCTGGTGCGGTTGCCGCCTGCTCTTTGGGCCCTGTGTGACTGTCTCTCTCACCCCAGCCCCGAGCACCACCCCGGCACTCCTGGGGATGGACCCCGAGCTGCAAGCGGCTGGAGAAGGGCACCTGCTGCTCGTCCCCGTTTAACCCTTTGTCAGCCTCAGAGCCGGGGCTGCAGGGAAAAGTCTCCATACTTGGTATTTCAGCTGCTTCAGAAGCCGAAGTAGCCCCAAGACCCGTGCAGGGTGGCTGCTGCAAGCTGTGGACACCGCTCCCCCTCATCCCCAAGCCACCAGACCCCAGAGCAGCCCGGAGGGCACGGGCACCCCTCCAAGCCAATTTTCACCCACCCCTTCTCGGTGTGACGAAGGACACCCCTCAGCACAGCACTCGGCTTTGGCTGATTTTGGGTGTGCCTGCCTGCCTGCCCAGTCGCAGAGCCGTACCCCTGCTGAGCCGGGGGCAGACCCGGTCCCCGCACGGAGCGCCGTGCCGGCAGCGGACCCCCTCCCTGGATGACAGGCAGTTGGCCACCGTCAGCCCAGCTGCGGTTGGCATCCCACGCACAGCCCCAGTGGTCCCAAGCAGGGGTGCAGAAGGCATCTATCTGCTGCTGCTTCATACATCTGCTGAAATGTATTTTTTAATATCTTGTGGCAATAATTAGCAGCTAATTGTCATGACTTTTACAAGGATGGGGGAAAAACACCAGAAAACAAGTATTTAAAGGGCACTTCTGAGTGCAGTTTCCGATCTCACGAGAACAAATGGAAGGAGCAATTACAGCCCAAACCAAAGACTGTTAGGAGTTAATAACTACATGAGCGAAGCAGTAAAGAACATCAAGAGTTAACAGTCCCAGCATGACAAAAGTTTATTTAATCCTACTCTAAACAAGCAATATAACAAATCCTTGTTAGGAATGAATGATCTCTCACATGTAGCTTTAAATAATCAAATTTTGATTTAAAATACCAAAATAGGTCAAATGTTACAGGTTCTTCTGGAAGAAATTCAAATCGTCCAGTCCAATTTTATTTTTTATTTGTAACATTTTACAGACGAATAAATGCATTCTTTACGTAAAACCCACTTGCCCCATTTCAGGCAGG
>NW_008824775.1:423481-434359 GCF_000699105.1 Pygoscelis adeliae
AATTTTAAATGTTGACATATTCTGCTCCAGTAGCTCTGCTGTGCTCTGATAGAAGAGATATTGTTGTACATAGAAAGATACTGTTTCGGCACCTCTTCACCTTCCCACCTTGTCTTCAGCCTTCTTTCACTTAAAATTTCCTCCTAGCGCAGGCTCCAAAGGTGAAGCAGAGGCTGAACAGCATAAGATGTTGGGTCACGGGTACATCTGAGGCAATGGCGATGTGTTCCCAGTCGGGACCTGGAGTTTCTTTCCCCAGTTCTGGATCTGATTGAACAGTGTGACTTTGGAAAAAAACAGTGAATCTTTTTGCCTCAGTTTCCTCTTTCTGACTGAATGAGAATAATCACGGGTTTGTTTACTTTTGACCTCACAGGGTGTTGGGAAATGTACCTACACCTACGTGGAGATCTCTCACTAGAAAATAGTGTGATAGAATACAGCCCGATAATAAATTGGATATTTATATATCCAATAATAGGATGGGTCCTACTTCATACTAGTTAATGATCCTGGTAATGAGGAGAGTAAGTCTTTGTGCTTTGGTATTCAGCTAGAAGGAAGAGTTGGAGAAAGTGTCAGTAAGAAAATTCTGGCAGACCTTTCATTCACTCCTGATTCTTCCCTGACACAGCTTTAAATTGCATATACACTTCAAGCACAAGCTATTTATAAAAATATGTAGTGAGGGCTGTTTGCTGCATCTTTTGAACAGTAAAAACTTTTCTGCTGTTAGTGTGAGGATAATAGTACACTGAAAAATACAGAGTTATTTCTTTAGACTAATAAAGACTGCTGGAGATAGTCTAAAGGTTTATAGAACTTCTGGAAAGTTGTTTACATATTTCAAAGGTCTTTATTGTCAGTCTCCTACATTTTTTGCCTATTTTATTCAGTATTTTCATCAGCCATCTGATGAAATATTTAGTGCCTGATAAACCATGTGCAACTAAAGTATTTTCTCTTATCAGTAAAAAATCATTTGCCTTGAAGGTAATATAGTGGGCTAAGTTAATTGCTGATGAAACTGGTTTTACTAGAGTGACACTGATGAAACTAACTCAATATTTAGTTTAGGAGATCCATTTTTGACCATTAACATTGTTACTACTAAATTCAATTCTTTAGAAATCAAGTCTCATCCCTCATATATATGACTTTTTAAAGATATGTTGCATAATATAGACACAATGTTTGCTTACAAATTATTTGCAGTTATACTACATTAATACGTTATTATTATCTGTAGAGTTTATTCTTACTTAAAAACAGATAATTACCCACAGCTCTGTCAATATTAAGTCCTGCATCTTTGATTTCCACACCCAAAAGTACTTCTGAAATAAAAATGATTGTTTTGATTGGACTTGATCTGGCATCAAATAATAGCAAGTTAAATGATACTTAATGCCATTTTTTCAAAAGTGGAGGCCGTAGGTAGATCCCGTAGAAGACTGTAGAATTCAGTTCCTGGGAACTCAGTATCAGATAATCATAATTTCAAACATACATACCAACCAGCCAACCAACCAGTTGTATAATGGATTTGAGCAAGTGGTCTTAATTCCAATCTGATTTTGTAAAAAAAAAAAAAAAATCAAACAAAAACCCAAATCCTTGAATTTCAGTCATGTAACGATCTGAGAATCCATTTCCTGCATGCTTGATTCATACCAACACTTGCTTACAACACTGCTATGGTATAGAAGTTTGCTCCTATGGATGGCAGTCTGACAGCTGATAACAGAAAAAAATATTTCACAGAACGCTTCAATTAACAGCCAATGAGTGGGAAAAAAATGAAAGAAGCAAGTATGTTTTGTGGATGCAGGTGAAACTCAAACCAAGGCTAGTTTCAGTACTTTGCAAACTGAATTAAATTAACTTCTGAATCAGCGTGGGTAATTGATACTTTGTTTGGTACAATAAAAAATCATATGGGTCAACTGAAAAAAAAAATAGTTGCGTTCATTTTCTCAGCAAAATCAAAAAATACATTCAGGGCTAATCGTCTCATTTAGCTTACCTCACTCCAGAAAGCGCTTGGGGAGCCTCATTACAGCACTAGATACAAGCATATTTCAAAATAATGTTTTTGAAAGAAGAAAATTAAAGCATAGCATTTCAGAAATGTTGAAATTAATCATTTTACATAGAAATTAAACTTCTTCAGTTATTTAGGGAAAAGCATTTCTCAAATCTAGCAATTGCCAAGCATTTTGGCCAGTCCTCACACTGTTCTTGATGGCTGAACTTTGTCAGAAAATTCCCCTTAGCTCTAAATCCCTCACACAAGACTCTAGTTAGAGCCACGTCCACGCTCGAGCCTTTGTGAAAAATGATTGTCGACATTTTTCTCAAGATGACTCAACACTTCCAAAGATTTAGCACGGCAGAAAGCATTATCAGACATCATTTAGACTTCCAGATTATTATTTTTTACAAGACGGTTGTGGTAGTTAGCAGCTGGGTGGTAGAATTTGGCAATCAGAATACAATTGTGTCTAATTCATTTTTATACACTGCTTCTATTAGTTAAAAAAGGATATTTCTTTGGAAGTGACATTACGGCCCTGACATATGATTTTTGAATATGACTTTTTCTCAGAAACTGCCAGCATGGTACTGCCAGCATGCCAAGCTGGTGTCCAGGAGAAAATTTAAGAGCAGTGATAAAATGAAAGGGGAAAATAGAAGCTCTTCTTGCAAACAGGGGTTTGTAATAGATATTCTGACACGATATGAATGATGAGGGATGGAAAATTCATAACGGTGTGTAGAAGTGCAACACACACTCTGCGCGTAGAAGACTGACCTATAACTCATAAGATAGTGTGTGTCGAGTGACTTATGAGAGTTGTTCCCTGGTGTATATTTAAAAAGAGACATTAGAAAGGACATATAGCATGGTTTACTATTTGAGAGCTAACTTTTTTGTTTTTAAAGAAAAAATACACACTTTTTTTTTAAATACATATATATTGCAGTCCAGGTGGTGTATTGCTGCACAGCACATGCAGGATCTGAATGCCTGAAGTAAAGCCCTTCCCCTCTCTGAAGGAGCAGCCCTCAGTTGATTATTTCTGCTGTTCCAGTGTCCAAAGGAGATTATTTCTAAGAAAGAGGACTTTCCCATTTTGACTCCTAGAAGGGGTCATCTGGAAGTGAAGCGAGCAGGCCAGAAGTGCATGGTGCCATCAGACCCCAGGGCAGCTGAGGGTCTGTGCCAGGAAGCCCGCGGACAACCCAAGCGCACACCTCGACCGGAGCTGCAAAATGCAATTTGAACTAGCGGGATCCCACGTGAGCAACCATCCCTTTAGTGCAGCTCCCTGTGAAGCAAAGGAACTATCTGACCACTGCAGATTGCACACGGTTTTCTCCCCCCAGCAGTGAAGTTCACGGCCACGTGCTCACCCCAGGTGCCAGCGCCTGCCTCCAGCTCCCCTGTCCCTGCAGTGCCTGTGCCCCGAGCCCTGGTGCTGCCTGAGCAGCCCCTTCCCTCCCCCAGCCCATCTGCGGGAAAACCTGACAACTCCTCCTCTATTTTGGTGGGACTGCTATCAATTCGGAGACGTCTGCCCCGTTGGGATTATCTTCTCCCCTTTCAGCATCTTGTGATCACACCAAAAGCAGAGAGGAGAAAAGAGAATACTATCACTAATGCACCATCTCCTAAGAAGTTTGTTAGCATGCTGAGCTTAGTAAAAATGTTGGAAACCCCCTGGCCATGGAGGCAGCCCCTTTGGGAGCAGCGCTACCCCGTTCTCTGAGCCGACCGAGCACACAGGGTGGAGGTCTCCATAATGAGCAGCGATCCATTCGCCCCATGGGGCAGAATGCTGCCTGGCGTTTTGGCCAAGAGCTTTGGTTTCCTTTTGTAGTCTGCCTGGTAAGGAAAAAAATGCGTTTTTCCCGATGCCTAGCTTGGCTGCAGATGAAAGGCACTAAGAAACCTGCTCATGGGAGAGGTTTAAGCCCGTTCCTGCAGAAATTTGAGGGCTGGAAATTTTGACAAAAATCACAGCAGCCCCTACATATTTAATACACAGAACTCCCTACAGCTCACTCCTCAGCATCAAGTGATGGCACATCAACCTGGCCATACATTAGCTTTCAGGTCTTTCTGCCCCTTGTTTCTTTTTTTTTTCTCCCTCTTGCCACACAGTGAATTAATTATTTGACAATATATTCTGACATTGTATTATTTCAACAATAGCGGAATGTAATGGTATGTAATTAGGAGCCGGAATATAATAGTGATACGAAGATGATTTTGGCAATGACATTTTTTTTAATTAACATTTCATTACTGCAAAAGTGTCGTGCTATTGCCCTTTTCAGTGTGCGAACAACAGTGTCCATGAGTGAAAGGGATGTCCCAGGAATGGACAGCATGGTTTGCCGCCCCTTGGACCCCGGTCGGGGATTCTCCCGAGGCACTGCTCTTCCATACCATGAGAACCTACAAGGGCACAATATATTTTAAAGTCTCTGTAAAGCGTTGATTTTACAGTGAAACTCCTTCCACTTCTGCAGGGGGGGGTTGGTTTTGTTTAGGGGGGTGTCTGTGAAGCATCTGGGGTTGTGAGAAGTCTGTTGCACCACGGACCTGTCAATTTTCTATATTTTATCCTCGCAGCCCATATCTTTAAATGAAATGGTATGCTTCCTTTCACGGTAGCCAACTGGGTTCTTGTCTGTTTATTTGCTTGTTTTAATCATTTTTTCTCCATCTAGTCAAATAAACCTGTAAATTCAGTGTGTACGCTATGGAACCTCATCCAAAACTATACTGTCTCCTTCCTGACAGGGCTGACAGAGAGTATAATCACTTGTATTGTCCAGAGTACTGTTTACATAAAGGAGCAATAAATACCTGTTGAAATTTTTACTGGAGGCCTCCCAGATGGATGGTTCATTTATTATTACAGACAGGGTTTCATTTACTTAGTTATTAAAAGAAGCAGGCCGCTACAGCTCATTTATAACTATATTAAAACTAAATGAAGCTATAAGTATTGCAGACGGGACTGAGTAAAATACATATAGTGGCTTTCCAGGAAACAGCTAGGAAAAGTATTTAAAAGGAAATGCTGAAAACTTTGGGGGTCCTGGTGTGTCTTTCACAGCCGTGCTTCTACTGGCTGGAGCTCGGGAGGTTATGGAGGAGGTATAGTTCCCATATTTTCCTCTCCTGCCACTCAGTGCCATACATATATTCTGCAGTAGCCTCCCTGTATCTGCTTGTCAGCCATGTGCTATTGGGAGGGACCGAATTAGCCTGTTCCTCCCCTCCTCTAGTCTTTATTGACATGAAAAGCTCCAGCTGAGGATATCGAATAAGCTTTTTCTTTATCCCAGAGCCAGAACATCACTGTAACTCCAGTTACAGGAGGGGACGGAGCTGCTCCATCGGCACCGATCTGTAAAGCAAAGGCAGATTCATCCATCTGGTGGATACCAGAGGTCTTAGTTTTGACGGTATCACCAGAGGTCCAGCGCAGCCGGCCGTGAAATTAAAATAAAGGTTGTGGATGGTCTTTGTGGCACTTTTCTAGCACTGAGGACATTTCGCCAGACATACTCACCCCTGCTTTGAATAAAGATAAATCGGTCACTGGATGGGAAGCACATGGTTGCCTGGGAACTAGATCATGATTTTATTATGTCCAAGCTAGACAAATAAAGGACAGTCCCGACAAGGAAAGGCTGATGTCCCAAAGCGGAAGATATTGTTGACCAGAAATTGATGGGTTAGAAAAACCTAGAAACAAGGAATTTTGGAATTTTTTAAGCAGAGCTTGTTAGGTTACCAAAAGGCTGCATTTCCACAATCAAGGAAAAACCCAACTTTGCTGAAAGCTAGCTCAGCTTCAGTGGTGAGGTGGAATTAGCAATTAGAAATGAAAAAGCAATCTGTGCAATAGAGATGAAATACAAAATACCTGTAACATGAAAGGGGAAGATAACAATCGATCTAAAAGAGAAATTGTAAAATACTGAAGACAGATAAAAGGAGTGGAGGACACCAGAGGAAAGTTCAAGGACAATGAGAATAAGGGTTTTCTTAAGGTATATAAAGAACAACAATAAAGAAACTCTAGCAATAGCCCCTTATTAGCTGGAAATATTAAAGCTGTTAATAATATTAGAGTCAATAAATATTTTTTTTATATGAGAAAAAGCAGGGTGCCTAGTAGACGAGCAGGAAGCGGAACAGTGTCTGGAGGCAATAAATTATTTAAAATCAGCTACCGTAGATAAAAGTATCTGTAAGCCTCAGATCTTCCATGCTACCACGTAGCCATGAAGGCCACTGGCAAGCAAAATCTGAGGGTCATTTGTGATGTACCTTGAAATGTGGGATAAACCGCAGGAGACAGCTCATGCTGTGCAATATGCTAAAGGCCAAGGAAGAAAGTTTAAGTTTTAAGGACAGGTCGCCTGTCCTACTGCACACAAAGTTTGGGGGGAGCCCAAACAGGGTTCCTTTAATACCACTAAGGAACTGAAGGATAAGAGCATAATTATTTGCATTCAATGTTTTACTTTCAAGGAAAGAAATGTAAACCAAAGCTGATTTCATTCTGTGAGGAGCTGGCAACTAGGACATGGTAGGAAATTATATTCACCAGTGGTAAAACTTTGTGGAGGATGACAGAGAAAGAAACAGTGAGCATGGAGCAGGTTATCAAAGAGTCTGAATAATTTAATAATTCAGCTTCACTTAAACAAAGGAGGCTTGAAAGAAACCAACACAAAGTTGTATACCCCAGAACAAGGAATGTCCTCCTGACTCCGTTTTTAAGTGGGGACTCTACCCTGGGAAGCTGCAACTCTGAAAACACTTGAGAGGTGGAGGTGAGCGGGCAGCTGGAAGTCAGCACCGGCAGGATGCCCTGGCACAGAGAGACGGCGTGAGCCTCTGGCGGGCAGGGCAGGGCCCAGGGGATCCCACAGGGACACGGAGCTGCCGCTTTCCCCATCGCTTTGATGGTACAAGACGCTTCTCATTTTGGCGCAGCAAAGTTTGAGAACCTCTAGCCTAAATGATCTCATTTCCCCTGCCGAACCAGCGAGATAGGGATAAACACCACCAGAGCCTCGGGTATGAACGTTGCTAAATGAACGGTCAGCGTTACACAGATGACTGCAGTCATCTGCAAGGGAGCACGAGAATAAAAATGTGTGGGATGATGACTCCAGCATGAGGACATGTGCTTATAATGCTGGGGATTAGGCAGAAAGAGGCTATTTGTAAGGGAATAATCACCGAGTACAAAATCAGATGCTGCACCTTCAGTGGGGAGACTTGGCAGTGGCGGTTCTGTCTCAGACACATTAAATTCCCCAAGATTTCTGCCACAACGGCTGACACACAAGGCAGTAGTGCAGTTCATGCCCTCTTATTTCATTTCGCATTTGAAATGAATATTTTGTAGATGGCAGCATCAGCAATTGCTAGGAAATCAGAGGGAGAGAGTTAGTAAATAACTGCTAATCACACCCAGAGAGCCTGGGGGAAGCAGGGGCAGGGAGGCAAGAAACAGATTGGAAAATTGCAAGCAGCGCATTCAAAACTTTTATTCCCCAAATCTGTTTCCTCCTGTCACACAGAGCATGATTAGCCATGAAACTTTGGTGAGTCCTCAGAGTGATTGGACTACTTAGGCAGGTGCTTAGGCGTGAGCTGCCAGTACGTCGCTCATCACTCTTCCCTCTCTCTGAGTATTCATGCATTTTTAGGTGGCTTCCTTGCTCGGAGAATGGGCTCACACGGGTTCGTTTCCCCGCCTTTCTGAAGAATTTCTCCCATTTTTAAGGAGGTACTCTGGGTCCTTCTGCCCAAACATCATTCTCGGGAAGTGCTGTGGACTGTGGGGCACTTTCTTGCCACCCTGCCAAGGAGTTAGAAAATTCAGGGTATGATTCAATTGCATCCGTTCTCCCTTTCTTTAAATGGGGAAACCATCACCGGGGCAAACACAGTTGCTCACTGGGGCAGCTGCTGCAGAGGAAACCTTATTTCAGCTTCTGCTCATAGGAGAGAGTGATGGCTGTATCACTCGGAGACGACTGCCTTTCATTTCTAATGAGACCGTCAGTGTAATGGGAATTTAGCAGAGCATTTAGCCGTTTTAAATGGTTTTGGAGAGCGGTGTAGACCAGCCTAGATGGATTCAAGCCAAGGACAGAAAACTTTTGCTTCAGAGCATCTATTTTTTATTGGAATTGCTAATTCTATTTCTATAGACTGAGTCTGTTTTTCAGGCATTTAAATTGTACACTCTGGAATTAAATCTCACATTGATATATATGCTTCATTCCAGCATTAAGTACATTAATATTTCACCAGCCTGATTTTACTGGCCTTCTCCCTCTGTTTTTAAGTAGATTTGACGGTATTCTCTATAATCATGTTTTCCTACATGTTTCTGTGTAGCAGAACTTGCACAAACTGTTTGTTGAGGGGTTTTCACAACTTAAACATCATATATTCAGAGTGAATTTCAGATGCTGCAAGCAGTGCTTGCAGAGATCTTACAAGCCTGCTGAAAGCTCTATTACAGCATTTATAAAATATCCTCTTGATCTAGTTGTTTACCTGAATCCATAAGCTTTTGACTTTATTTCATATAAAACACGAATAAATACTACACTTTTCAGATAATATAAATGCATGAGCTTTTTTAAAGTGAAACATTTGCATCAGTTATAGCACTAAAGTGAAAAATAATTTCAGCAATCAGAATCTAATTAATTAAAAATTACTACTGTATAAAAACAGCTACTCCTATATTTAGGATTAGTAAACAAAGCTATTTGAAATACCTGTTTTGGCTGTAGGTAAGTAGCAAATATAACTGGCCATCTGCTATGTGCAAGTAACCAAGGTAATAGCAAGCAGATTAGTTTCCTTTTTTTTTTTTTTAAGGAAGGAAACGTGTTCATCTGTTTCTTATGAATTCTCCGTAGTTCTTCCCAGGAATATTTTTCCTTGCATTTCTCTTTCAGAAAGCAACCAAAGACAGCCAGAAACAGTAGGTACATTTGTCTTATTGGAGTTTAAGTCATATTACAAACGTGAGCAGTCGTAGCTGAAATAATCCCAGTAACATAAGGGCCCAGTCTGGATAGGAATGGCAGGTTCCCACCTGGCGTTCTCTCTCATTTTGCTGGGAACAAGAGTTAAAGGTCTTGCACAGTGTTGTGCCTCCAGGAAGGTTTTGTTTTGTTTTTCTACAACGTGAAGCAACACTTTTCTTCTCCTATATCAGCACATCGGTTGTGACTTTTAACATCTGGAGCCAGTCTGAAAGCTTTCTAGCCTACTGCTACTTAGAATAGTTTTTTTTCTGGGTTTCTGGCAATATTGAAACTAATGTCCAGTTCTTGGAAGGTCGCTATGCATTTATGGGAAAGAAAATAAAATGTCAATATTGTGCATTAAAAAATAAGGTAATTTTCCAAAACCAGTCTCATTCAGATGAAACATTGTGGCGGCATAAACTCGAATGAGCACTTAGTTATCTGATTTTCATATTTCATCACAACTCTTTGCTTTGTGGGGTTCCTCTTCAGCTAAAATCAAAGTATTTTTCCACTACTGAAGTTCCTTTCCTACATAATGAGCAGAAATCACAAAAGTCCGTAATAAACACGGTATTCTGACTGAGATGCTGCCTAGCATTAAAATGGAACAATATACTTGATCAGATTAACACATTCATGAGATCTTTCACAAATTTCAAAGATGGTGACTTTTGAATTTATTTAAATGACAATTGCAACATACATATATTTGTGCCCCAGGCTTGCAAACCATGGGCATGTTCTCTCCTAAAGCATTAGTGTTAATGATTTAATTACTAACAATATTTTTCCTTTCCCATCTCGATTTTTTTTTTTGGTTCTAATTATCAAAATTATCATGAAGACCATATCTCGTATGGTAGCTGAGACCACCAGAGGGATACATGGAGGGTTTTACCCCTCATTTTCATAACCTCTCGTGAAAATTTTCAGGGCCTCTTCTCTCGTCTTTTGATTTACGTGCCAAAAGGGAATCTCTCTAATCACAAAATAAAACCACAGGGCATTTTTTCAGAGTTTTACGCCTCAATAAGCAATTTGCAGGGGGGAAGGAAAGAATTCATTAGGCCGAGGAATGTGAAATGTATCAGAGGTTAAAGTAAAATGCAAGGTGTGATGCCTGCTGCTTCTTTCATGTGCACCAGCAGATGTGAAGGATAATTCCTGGGTGGGGCTGTGTCTTCACCCTGGAAGAAAATAGATATCCTCCTAAGTAGGGCTACACTGGAAGGGTCTCAGACTGGCTCCAGATGTTGAAAGTTGCAACTGATTCCCAACTGGCTGTTGAAGACTGCCTCCCCCAAACACCGCACCATCAACATCTTCCCTCCAGCTCTTTCAAACCCAAAAATCTTTGACCTGGGCCCTGGCTCTACCCTCACACTTGAAACTTGATGTTACTTCGATGTTACTTCCCAGAGGGGAAACTAGATGTCTTCCTGCTATCCCCTGGACTCTGGCTGGGGCTGAAGATAATCGTATTTGAGAAGTCGTGGCAGTCCAGTGAAGTTCCCACTGACTGGAAAAGGGGAAACATAACCCCCATTTTTAAAAAGGGAAAAAAGGAAGACCCGGGGAACTACAGGCCAGTCAGTCTCACCTCTGTGCCTGGGAAGATCATGGAACAGATCCTCCTGGAAGCTATGGTAAGGCACATGGAGGACAGGGAGATGATTTGAGACAGCCGGCATGGCTTCACCGAGGGCAAGTCCTGCCTGACTAACCTAGTGGCCTTCTATGATGGAGTGACTACATCAGTGGACACGGGAAGGGCTACAGATG
>NW_008824775.1:435106-452772 GCF_000699105.1 Pygoscelis adeliae
CTCTCCTATGAAGAAAGGCTGAGAGAGTTGGGGTTGTTCAGCCTAGAGAAGAGAAGGCTTCGGGGAGACCTTCTTGCAGCCTATCAGTACTGAAAGGGGGCTTATAGGAAAGATGGCGGCAAACTTTTTAGCAGGGCCTGTTGCGACAGGACAAGGGGGAATGGCTTTAAACTAAAGGGGGGTGGATTTAGACTAGATAGAAGGAAGAAATTTTTTACGCTGAGAGTGGTGAGACACTGGCACAGGTTGGCCAGAGAGGTGGTGGATGCCCCATGCCTGGAAACATTCCAGGTCAGGTTGGACGGGGCTCTGAGCAACCTGATTTAGTTGAAGATGTCCCTGCCCACGGCAGGGGGGTTGGAGTAGATGACCTTTAGAGGTCCCTTCCAACCCAAACTATTCTATGATTCTATGATAATCCTTGCTTGGGACTTAACTTCCCAGCAACAACATATCAGGAGAAAAGACAGACAGACAAAACAGTGAAGCTGCAAGTCTCAACTTGACCATTTCCTTTGACCAATGTGGTTCCCAGGCAGCCCACGATGGCCTCCCATCCCAAACTCCGGGTACTTTTGACCAGGAGCATCTCCTGGCCCTTCGACATGCTAGGATGAGCAGGAGTCCCACAGGGTCCCTCTGCAGTGCCCCACATGGTCACCCCACCCTGGTAGCCTACTGAACCAAAGCAGTGAGCAGCCCCCAGATAAAACAGGTCAGGCTTTCTGACAAGCTATGTAGGAGATTTGGACACGCAGTCACATTCAAATTGGCAGATGTTGGATATCGATGCCGTCTAGAAGACTTTGCCTATTTTCCATTGAATGTGCGTAACCCCTCACGCCCCTCCTTTCCAACCGTAACTGAGTGGCCCAGCACCCCAGGCTGCACCCCTTAATTGGTTACTGGAGAAAGAAACCAGCTGGCTTGCTGAGGCATTTCTCAATATCCCAAACTCATCCTCATTTCCTTTCATTATGTCTCTACCTGTCACATTATTTGCGGAAAAAGGAGCAAATGCATTAATATAGAGTGCAGTGAGCGCTTCTGCCCGAGCCTCCCACACCTCGCTGCCTCTGCGACCTCACGGAGGTTTCACTAAAAATGTGTAATTAGGTTCTGCAAAGTGACTTCCTGACCATATGCACTCTTTTCAAGTGCAGAAGCCCTAAGTGGTGGTGTGTGTTTTTCAGAGCTGCTTCGAGTACCACTTCATTTTTCTGGCTTTTGTTTACAAAGTTATATTTACTTATCTTTTTACCAGTACCCAACCACGTCAAAGCCAAGTCCTTTTCAAAAAATCTTAAAGCCCATGGATGATGTCACTTACTGGCCTGGATCTTGCTTATTCTGAAAAAGGTGTTATAGAAAATAGCTATAGATAGGCTGTGTTGAAAAGGCTGTGTTTGCACATGAGCTTGTATTTGTTTGTCTGTCCATCCTTGTACTAGTTTGCCAAAATACGTAAAGAAATCCCATCCCGAGCAGGGGTTGATTTAAACATGATCTGAAGTGCTCTGCTAACATAGGATGTACCAAAGCTCATTCTGTGCTGAATCTGTGCCAAAGTGCTTTTCAGATGAATTACAAATTAATGTAATGCCTCTTGTGAGCTTAAAGTATTTTTCTTCTCCTCTGTTCTCTCTCTCTTCAAGTGGGGTCTGCTGGTCCAGTTATGGACTTTTTCTTCTGTTGTCATGGTGGAAATGAGTTGCTGCGGAGAAGCGTTCCTCAAAAGCACCCAGACTCAAAATTGATCTAGCTTCCTTAAGACGCTTACTGCAAACTGGAGTCCCTATAACACAAATACCTCCTCCTCACCCAGGGTGTGCTTCAGCCTGGGCTGTGAGATCTGCCTGGGGCCCAAGGAGCCCCCCCTCTCCAGGACTGCTGGCAGGTGAAACTGAAGTCGCCGGTGACAGTGTGTCCTGCTCTGGCTGTAGCTCTGTAGATCAGGGCTGAGGGCGTCACCTGACAGTGAAAGGAGTCTGGGAACCAGTGAAGACTTTTAGGCATGGAGGTTATACCTGCACAGCTCCTGCCTTTGCAAGGTAGACCTCTACATTGGCAAGCTGCCTTAACCTGATACATCCTTGTGACAAATACATGGATCAGGCAGGCCAGATCCCACTCTAGGGTAAAAAAGCAAGCAAGCATTTTATGATGACCTGTTTTCTTCTATCCCCAGTGTTAGGAGATTGTTTGTCCGCTGACGGTAGTTCCAAAAGGGGCCGCGAGCCCTGGGCAGACAGTGCTTTTCTTGGAGAGCAGCAGTTCTGAAATGAAAAACAGACAGGGAAAATAAAGACGGGCTAAAACATACAAGCAAGGAGAGGTTGATGGGCCAGCGCTGCGGTTTCTTGTTCCTTTTGTGTGGATGGTTCTTGCTTGCACTCCCAGTGCCTCACCTTAGCTCCACTCACACCTCCACACAATCTGAAGGCTTCGAAGCATCATAGTTGCTTCTAATCACAGACTCAAAATACACATTTTTGGTTTTAGTTGATACAAAAAGCCAGGACACTAAGAAATGCATAGAGTTACCTAGAACATTTCATTATACGTTTTTGATTTTCCAAATTCCATTTAGGAGAAGAGCTAAATTGCTAAACCTAAATAATGTACTTACCTACCACCTCACTAGCAGAAATTCACGCACTCAAACTCAAGGGATAGCCAGCAGTGACACCCTGGGTGCTCTGCTTTTCACACAACAAGCGCATCTCTCTCTGGTTAAATCACTATCCGTGCAGATTTCATCACATTTAATTACATAGTGCCCAATCCCAGATCTGAGCTTTCTATTTTCAAGCACTATTTTCTCAGGGATGCCCTAAACAGATCTAACTTAAAAAATGAGCAATTATAAGATTGTTTGGATCCCTGTAAGTGGTGGGATCCAAAGCCAATGTGGATCTTGCAATGTTTACAGGAAGCTTTGCCTCTCTGCATATTTTAGCTCCTAGGAGCTATAGCTATATCCCATGCCATTTGTACCTGTCCCATTTGCCCACTTCTCGGCAGGGTTTGTTAGCTTGGCCGATGGCCGCATCGATATGGCCACCGGAGTTTTTGCTGACTCAGGAGATGGCAGAGCGAGCTTTTTCCTGCCTGTGGACATATTTCCGGATAAAACATGGGCAAGTCTTGCTGTGAGATTGTCAGGTCCGGCTAACTCAATGGGTGTCCTGTATGTTTGAGGTGTCTGCATTGCAATGAGATTTTGCTGAATTTGATATGTTGGTTTTACAGAGGAAAAATCTTGGCACAAGTAGAAGGAAATGTGGGGGGAAGGCAAGACAAGAGTCCTTAAGAGGTGAACTAGTGGGATTTTCTGCTCTGACCCCTAATTCTGTTCTTATACACCTACGTTCCCCGAAAGGTGCCGCAGGGAAGTAGGGAAGCAGCTGTGACGGCAGCAGCAGGCAGGGACTGTACGTATAGCGAGGAGCTGAGGAGAGGGTGGTTAGGCTCGGTGCTCTTTTAAGACATGGCACACCATGTCGCCCATGTAAGAGTCACACTTTTCAGGCACGCTCTTGGAAGTTCTAGGCACAAGCACAAGGAGGTGGTTTGAAATTACTACATATGTCTTCTTGAGATATTTACACTCCGGGGACCACCCACATCACAGGATGTGTTTGAATTGCTCACCAAGCTTTCTTCTGGAGTCGAGATGAAATTACAAATTCTCTTTTCCCAGAACGCAAGAAAAATTAGCAACTTTCTGAATTATTATTATTATTACAGAGGTGTTTTTTAAAAATAGGTCCCATTCTTGAAGACCTTTCAAGCACTGGGAGAAATCTTTGCACCTCTTCAACTCCTTTAACTGCTGGTTACTTAACCCTAGCTTGTAAAAAAAATGCGTGGAGGTAAAAACAAACTCTTCTTTGTGAGCCAGTTTAAGCAAGTTGAGGAAAGGATATGGGAAGGGAGGATGAAATCCCCATTAGAAAAGATGCATTATTTTCTATGTTTATATGACAGTGAAATCCTTGTGGATACTCTTGTGCACTGAGACAACATATTTTAGTTTTAATTGTTTCAGTCAATGTCAATTTTACATCAAACATGCAATAAAGTAAAAATGGCCTTTGGGAAACATCACTGAATCTTATTTTGTGCTGCAGTACTGCCAGTGTAAATATCTACTTCTGTTTTGTAAGCTCAAAGCCAAACGGAACAAAATTTTCCTTTCAGAGAGACTACTGACCTGTCAGCATCAAAAATATTATTTTTAGCATATAAAAATTATTTGTCAGTGATTATAATAACAAGAATCTTTGCAAAATCCATTATTACTCTAGTAAACATTTTCCTTTAGGCAGTAATAGTAGGAAATGAATTAAGAAGTTAGTTGATAGCTACTGGATAAGAAAAAATTATAAAGTTTCACATCTACAGAGTTACCGGGATAAAATACATTTTCTTTCTATTTAAATTATTAAATGTTTACAGTAGCTCAGAGAAACATCAGATCTAAAGCATTTTGGTAAATTATAATTTCTTCTACCGCTTGCTTTCCAGAATGCTAGAAGATGACCTCAAGTTAAGCAGCGATGAAGAAGAGAATGACCAGGTAAGAACCAGACAACTGACATGTCACTTGCAGCATGTTTCATGTCGAGACTGAGCTACTGCAAATATTTTGCTAATGCTTTTTCAAAACATACATAAAGGTTATCAAAATACATGCAGTACTGTAACTGGAGTAACAGATGTTGCTGCTCAGAGCCAGCCCGCGTGTGCTAACTGCTGGATTGGTGGGGAACGGTCTACAGTGCTCTTGATTTATTACCTTGATGCGACCCAGAAGGTTTTTGTATCAGTCTCCTTCTGATTTGATTTTGTTTTGTTTTAAAGAGCGGACAAGGAGGGGAGAAACAGGAATTCTGGATTAAGGGTTCAGGCCAAACCCTGCAGTTGTGAGCTGGCCCCAGGGATTAGCCGCTGGGGCTGCTTACCTCTTACCTGCCTAGAGCCTCTCCACCATCTCCCCAGCCCTCACCTCTCCTCTGAGCATTTTCGGTCCTGTCTCTGCGGGGCCCATGCATGCTAAGAAAGCTAAGGACAGCTGAGAAAAAGCCTTGGCTGTGTGTTTGGTTCACTCCATTACACAGCAATTAGGGCACTTGCCTGGGTTTTAACAACCCCAAACTACCTGACTGGGAGCAGATACGTCAGCCAAAGTTTTCCATGTGTCAGCTCTGGGTTTTGTTGGCAGGGGGAGGTGTCTCCCAATTTTTCCTTAAAACATTGCTGTGTTTTGTCTAAATAATTAAGTACTCACTATAATAGGGCTGGATCTTGACGTTCCCATGGCCAGCCGAGTGGCTCGTTGCCAAGCGGTGCTATGCTACACTCTCTCCTTCTCAGTATACTGGCATGGGAGATTTGGTTGGGGATGAGAGGGCAAGAACCACTTCCCTTCCTTCTTGCACTAAAATGCATGTCCCATGCCTTCACCAGAGCATATGAGGGCAGTACTGCCCCTGATTGCATCTCACAGATGGATCCAGACCTGGATATAACACGGGTTTCAAATGTGATTATTTCAGTGAAAGGTAACTGGAGCTATCTAGACTTCTGAAATTCAGGATCTTAGACAAATAATTCTAGGTATGTAGGCATGAAGCTCTTCCAGGGTTTTCTTTAACTCTTGTTATTAGAAGTCTCTATTTTACAATATATTCCAAATAACAGGTAAACCAAAACCTTTTAATATTTATACTAAACCATTATTTCATCTATTTTGAGCAAAGCTTCTTGGTGTTAAGAAGATTCAGCACATAGATTCAATTATTTACATATTTATACAATTTATTTTTGTTTAATGTATTTCATCCTGAAACACTTCACATTTAATTACTCCTCCTGCTTGTCTAGATAGTTTAAAATACAGCGCATAGACAGCGTAGGGCAAAGGAAAGTGAGGGACAGAAGGGATGTCTGAAGAATAACAATAGCACACCAAGATGCCGTGGTGCCTGCAAGGAGGGGCTGCATGGTAAGGGAGGGGGGAGCCAGTGCTCAGGAGAGATGGCTTGTCTTTTGGGTAGGAAGGGAGATGGGATCCTGCGTAATGGATGTCAGTGTGGAACAGGCTGGCAAAGCCAGAGAGCTGAAATACTGGTTTGCTTCACAGCAAGCAGAAAAGGACACATGAAAGTGTCTATCGTGCAGGAGATAAAAGAACATTAGTAGGTTTAGGCGGAGAAGGAATCGTGGAAAAGTACTGCTGTTTGGGTGTGCACACATGGTACCTTCGGTTTAGCGCTACCGCTTACAACTATTAACATCTTTCATGCGCTTGGATTGCTCAGTATTATGTGTGCTACGCAAGGTCTTTGCTCAGTAACCAGAGCTTTAAGGTACAGCTGGTACAGCCTGGGTCTTTTGCCTCGGTGCTCCAACAAGCTCTGCAAGAGCCAGGACAGAGTCTGCCACCCGCGCGGCGAAGAGCAGAGCTGAGATCCCAGTACTCACTTCTAATCGTCACGGGCCCTAGCATGAGCAACCTTCGGCAATTACTTTGTGACTTGCTCCCCTTTCCTAGTCACATTTTTTTCTAACTTGACTGTACAGATAAAAATCTCCTGGAGGCACAGGCTGGCTCCTGCTATCTGAAATGCTTTGCAGAACCTCAGCTGAGACCTGCAGGTTTGCTTAATGAACAATCCTAAATAAATATGCCTGCGGGATAACAAAACACTAAGTTTCCATCTACCTAGCAGGAAATAGGCCCCAAAAAAGAGTAACACAGACCCTCTCTGCCAATAAATGCCGTGATTACAACATTGATCTGTGTCTAAATGTCAGTGGAAGAACCCATTTTCTTTTACTTCCTAATTCTGAGGCTCTTTAATCTCAGATCTCCTCCTGAGCTCGGGAACAGGAAAGAAAGAAATCAAAGATGAAGGGATAGGAACAGTACATGAGTGATTCCCAGATAGTCCTTACACAATTAATTAACCTTTGAGCACCCAGACTCATTTAAGTAGTCCAATTTCTTAAAGAGCTGAAGGTGAGCTGTACAAGAACTGGGAAGCTTTTCATTTTGCTAATATCTAAACAGGGAAGTTTGGGGGAAAGACTTTGAAAACTCCAGAGGAGATTTTGCGTTTGCATCTGAAATTGCCAAGCAGCAGACGGAAAGTTTCTGAAGCGGTGCAAAGGGGGACAGGTGCTCCTGCACTCCCAGGGCTGGTGTTTGGAGGGCAGTGACTGACCCAGGGAATGTGAGCCACGGATGAGGGAGGCCAAATGCAAGACAGAGACATGATTAAGAGCTTCAGGACCAGCAGTGGGCAAGGCATTCCCGACCCTTCCCTCTGCATCAGCAATTAAGGTAGTGAGATTCACAGACCCAGGAGAGGCAAAAGAGGCTGGGTTTGAGCTGAGTGTCTGTGCGCCCACAGTAATTACATTATCCACACATATTAGTCTCTTAATTTTAATTACATAAATGTATTTTTCCTCTTTAATGAGCATAGTTTATCCATTTAAACTGATCGTTTTAATTTTACAGGCAGTGATCGTAGGATCTAATATGCAGAGGGAAAATTTCCTGTTGGCATATTTTACATCACACAGATTGAAGAAAATATACTTTTTAATCCCCAATCAATATCTGAAGAGCATGCAATTAACAGATACCAAGGTAGTTAACATAAATCTGCAAGTTAAAGAGCCATTTCATTTTGATTTATAACACATAGAGTAATAATTTCATCATCGTCTCTCCCAGAAAGCATCTGAAGCTTTGTAGCATGAAGATGTCAAAACTGTACTTAAGATTGTTCGGAGTACTGAATTGTAGTGGTTATTGCCTTTTGGTTCCTTGAAGTGTGGCATAGCACATGAAACAGTCCCCATTATAATACCCTGCTCTTCTCCGTAGAGGTCACTGGATAGCTTAAATCAGTCTTGGGTGAAATATTAAAAGGAGATTGTCAATTGTAATATGAACAATTATCTTTTTTCCCCCCTACTTGTCCTTTTACAATATGAAAATTTTGTAATAGAAAGTAGTTCCTTTAAGGGGAAAAAGATCCCTGGCATCATTTGTGCAATTCATGTCAATCAATAGCCAAATAAATTAACTGACTGGTATGCATACATGGAATAATAATCTAACATATTTTTGCTACCCAAGTCTGCTTCCTTGTATGCATTTTTTCTGCACGGGATCAGGTTGGTTGCTGCTGAAGTTTTGTGGCTGTGAAAATTTATTACCCACAGAGTCAATCTGCATTCTGGCTGCCAAGTCTGAATAAATAGAGTCATTGTGCTTGTCTGGAATATGTAACCAAAGTTCATCCAGTCAGCTTGACTTTCACATCCCATGGGATTCATAAAAGCCAACACCCTGGTATGTGCTCTTGATTCCTGCCAAAATTTTGTAAAATTGTATAAACAGAAGTTGAAGAAGCAATCAGAACACACTCCCAGGGACATGGCTCCGCACTCCAGCCCCTGCTGTATCTCGAAAGGAAAGACCCAACTTTAGTACTTTTCTTTTTTTTTTAAATAATCGTATGACTATCCCCCTGCGGCAGCAGGTAAATGTGGGGGTTGAAGACACCCTCCGCGCACAGTGCACAGGGAGGCAGCAAACAATCCTCCTGGGTTCATTAATTTTGCTCATGTGCTCTGCACCAAAGGAAGAGGGAAGGCAGCGTTTGCCTGCAAGCGGCTGCCCTCCTTGAGGAGGGACGGGGACAGGCTGGTCCTGCAGGGTCTGAGCAGTGTGAGCAAAACCGGCCCCTCCGCAGGCAAGCCAAGACAAACAGAAAGCCATGTCCCTTCACAGGAGACCTCGGGGGAAGAGCAGCCTTGAGAAAGTTCACCAGGAACAGCTTCAGCGCCGTAAAATAAAAGTCTCAGCAGCCTGATCTGGCTCGCCACCCAGAGCCCCATAGGGTGATGGCAGCCCACCCAGCCCGGCGCCCTCATGGGGGTCCCGGAGCTGCCCCCCACCCACGGCAGCCTGGGGACAGCCAGGGTGGGCTGCTGGCCCTGGGGGACCTGTCCATGCTCCGGCATCACCCTGGCCATGGCTAAGCTGGAAAACTTGATGTTAATTCGAGTTACACCTGCAGCTCCAGTGAGGACATACGTGCCTACAGTTCCTCCCTGTCACGTATGCTCTGAGGGATGCCAGGGCTCAGCACTGGAAATGCATCTTTCTGGCAGGACTGTCTGCAGCGTAGGTGTTTAGGACAAGCCAAATCCGTCCTGTCGTTGAAACAGGACAAAAGTCCATCTACGTGGTCAATGGCAATCGGTGTGGCCATGCCCCTGTGTAAGTAGCATTAGGAAATGATTTATTTTTCTAAGTCGTAAAGTCATGTTTCATTTCTTTAATGGTAGCCAGAAACAAATGAGAAAGAATGACAACAAAGACAATCTTTTTAATAATGTGTAGGACTTTTCCCTCTCGCCTCTGGATAGGGACTGACAATCAACAAAGAGAAAAAAAAAAATCCTGAAATTAACGTTCATATGTCCACCTTCTTCCAGAAGGAATAATTTTTAGTAGGGTCTTTATAAGCACTACTTCTGCATATGAAATGTAATATTCCAGCTAATTTGAAGCCATCTGTAATGAATTTTGAAACAAATTGAAAAAGGGGCAAAGCAGCTACAAGCTTTCTTTCCATAAGACCTCCTCTATTAGAACGGCGCTTTCTGAAGTCGAAGATCAGCCGAACAGAGCGCAGTCAGGTATGTCTAGAGAGAAGAGTTATATTGGGCAAATTATAACACGCCACTGCATAGCCTAATAATAATGAACTAATAATAGTTCATCATTAGAACTATTTTTAGGCAGTGCTAATTGCGTTCACATATGCCATGTCCGAATATTTTAACGACATTAAGTCACTTTAGTGTGGTGCTCCCTTTTATTCACCTCTTCATCAATGCCATACTTGATGCTTGATCAGAAGGGAAAATGAGCGAAAAAGGAGGTGGGAACACTCAGCCCTGGGAAAAAAAGCACAGAGCCTGCATCATCACTGCAAATGAATTTCTCTCTCAAAAAATGCCCTGATAAATTTGGGAAAAAAAATATCTTTCTGATGAGAAGTTTCTCACTCCACTGAGCACAGGAAACTTATTTCATGAAGTCTGGCCACGTGCGAGTCTGACTGCAACCAAAACTGCACAAAACGGAGATAAGCAAAAGTGGAAAAATTAAGTTTTGGGTTAAGGAATGGCTGGAATCTCAGGTGGTTTTGTACTGAATCCAAATGCTCTGCTAAGCCCTCTGTCACTCTAACGTGAGTGCGTTTTTAGACTGGAGGAATAGCCACTGTGACAGCCTTACTTAACTTGGGTAAGTCCATTATTTCCTGTGTATTAGAGAAGCAATCCTTTTGGTATCCAACTTAACCAAAATCCAGAGTAAGATTTAAGCCAGCTGAGCCAAGCTTTTTTTGTGGTTTGCCAGCTCTGATGTTAAAATCTCTGTGACATCTAAATTTGCACTTCCACAAGGCGTGACAAGAAGACCAAGATTGCCTCACTGAAACTGTCAGATAAAACATAATAAGAGCTCAGTCTTGTCCTGCCAAACTTGGCTCACATCACTGCCTATCTTACAAAATCAGATTCAGTGTCTGTCATGCACTGGCAGCCAGGATCAAGCTCTAAATTTGAATGCCACCACCATGAATGACAGTGAAAAAGGTTAGAGATCGTCTTGGCTCTTGGATGTGCACAAAATTTGGGGAAATTCAAACACAGCACTCTGATCTCCATGCTCCTCAGTAGCAAACCTCTAAAAATAGACTGGAAAATAAATTTAAAATACAAGGGCAGCTTCCTTGTCTCTTCATGTGGATGCCGTGACTAAGCTAAGTTTTAGCTCTAGTAAATCTCCAAAGCCTGCCCTTTTCCACTGGTATCACCTTTTTCCAAGTCTAACAGTTTCTCTCTGTATCTACTGTAACTTCCTTAACCCCATCTTCTTGAAATCTTTGTTTAGTTTTTTATCACCCTGTGAACTGCAATTCATGTACGAACGTCTATATTGACTGGCATGGGAACATATCCCGATGCAATCAATTCAGCAGTGTTGGCTAATTCGGGGCGTAAAGAAGGATTAGGCCGCACATCTGCAGGCTGGCTTTCCCTTGTCCCTGTCTCTCGTGAGCCCTTCAGCCCGCGCGCCGCTCCTCCTGCCGCAGAGAGCCCTCGCTGAAGCCAGGCACCGTGCCTGAGCCTTCGCCCCACTCAAGCGTGGCCACAAAGCGTCTGTTTGCCTTCAGGCAAATTCATTCCAGCGTGCCTGTAAGAGAACGGTTAAATAACCAGCAGTCACAAATAATTTAGAGCACAAATTAGTGTCGTTCGTAGTACTGCAGCTGTTACAAGCTCTAAGAGGGGAACATAACCCTGACACGTTCAGGAGCTCGAAGGGGACATGGTAGCTTATCCCGCTCCGTTATTTTTATGTCGCTGTACCCATCTATCCCTCTCAACTTGTGCGTTTTTAGCATCAGCCCAGGTTTTCCCTGTGCAAAGGAAGCAGAAGGCAGTGAGGAATGCTGTAGGGACTCCGCTTGTGTCTCTCTCGCACACATGTCCGTGCACACACACCAGCACAGCCTCCCAGCCTCTCTAGGAGCTGCCTGTTGCTCTCTGCAAGGCAGAAGGCCAAGCTCACTTCGCTCCCCTTGGCCATTCAGCTCAGGGTGGGGTGGTGTCAGCATGAGGAGCTGTGTGAAGGAGATGTGGCACACGGAGATGGATGACAGCAGAAGCAGAGAAAGAGGCAGCTGAGAGCATGTCAGAAAACAAAAGGAACATGAAAAGGGAAAGGCACGAAGGGAATAAAAAAGAAATGAATGAAGAAAATAAATTGGAAAAAAAAGGGCATTATAAAGGGAGTAGCAGCTATATTAGAACACGATGAGAAATAAGCAAAAAGAGCCAGCAGCCAATCCATCAAAACTAGAATTTAAGAAAAAGGGACTGGGGAACCATTGCCACAATTTCTCCTGCACCTAGGATGAAATCTCTCTCCTCTGAAGTCAGCAGGAGTTTAGCCACTGATATCAATCAACTTAGGATGTTATCCCCCATCTTCTTTTTTATTTCCTAGCACAATCCAAGCAGATACTTGGGTAGCAGCAAATGCATCATAGTCGATTGACATAGCACCTCCCTGGGCAGAGTTACTACCCTATTTCCCCTATTTTCACATATATGGGCTTTTAGAAAAATTCTACTTTAATTTCTGAGCTTTCAGACTTCCCAGTAAATCTTGTAAAGCCTGTGGCACAACACTGACATTTTTTGCCTGCGATATCCTAAGTGTAAGCAGCACTTCAACCAAGTTACCTTTTCCTGGATAAGGAGACTACTTTCTGTGGAGACAGAGGAGGTTTTCCAAGGTGACCGCTGCTTCGCTTGCAATGACTGAGACCTTCCTCCAGTGTCACTGAAAATTAACCTTTTTATTAATGTAAAGTACCAAGGACTTTCCTTCTGCTTCTCTCCACTGAAAAAGTTTAATCATCTGCGTTGAAACCCTGTTGGGTTGTTGGGGCAAGACTGCAGGAGAAATCTGAACAGATGCAGGACAGAAGACTCAACATTTACAGATATATAAAATTCTCTGTATGGTTAATACCCATGCTGATTATACAGTAATTTGGAGATCCAAATCACTTAACAAGTATTAACCACTTAATACAATGCCCCTGAGAGGTATTTAGGTAGAGCTAAGCAAGAATTATTATCTCTGTAGAATTGACAGGGAGACTGAGACTGAGATGTGGCTTGTTTGAAGCCACATGGCAAGTCAGCTGCAAAGCCAGGATTAGCACTTAGGTCTTTCACTCCCAGGTGCCATGTTCAAGTCACTAGACTGTGTGCCCCTGAAGATTAATAAGGATTAATGGGCAAAGCAGAGGAGAAAGAACAATGTATGCCAGAAATATAATAATAAAATTCCAGGGTGAAAAATGAATACCGAGGTGTTGAAAGGCCTGGAGAAATCATGAAATCCAGAAAGGGTTTTATAGTTTCTTAAAAGATGTGGCTCTGATGATAACCAACTGCAAAAGGGGAAGGAAGGGAGACCCTTTTAAGTCTTACAGCCTGTAAATCTTAAATAAATATCAACTGGACAGTGAAAACCACCTTCACACTTTTATATTGCAAATTTACAGAGAAACACTCAAGCTGCAGTTTACAAGTGATTTTAAATCCCTCAGAAATCCTCAAACAAAGCCCCTAGGAACAGCGAGGAGTACAGAATAGTGTGGTGAGAGAAGGCACATTAGGAATCACTTACGATAAATTGCCTGACCTGGGCTCCTCGGGCAACTTCTTGTGGCCACAAGACACTCGCGGGCATTTAAACAGGGCAAGTCTGTAGATGCGAGAGGGTTTCATTAGCTCTGTTCTGAGCCCTGATGAGAGCATCATTGCAACACTCCGCAGCTCTGCACTTTTCAAGGAGAATGCTGAAAACTGAAGAGGGTTTCTAGATCAGGGAGAAGGATGCCTAACACCTTCGGAAAACATGCCTTGGAGTGAAAGATATCCATGCAATGAACTGAGCTTGTCTAAAGCAGGGCTGGTGGCTGGCGTGATCACAGTCTATAAACACCTGCTCAGGGAGCAGAGCTGTGAGGCTGGAAGGCAGCTCCGTCTCACAGGCAAAGGTATAACTTCCAGTGCAAGAAGGTGCCTATAAACAGAGTTGGACTAAATTCACATCTTAACATGGAAGGTGAAAAACCATGCATGTGGTTGGACTGAGGTGGGTTCACCATAAGAGGATTATCCAGAAGTTCTGCTCTAGGTCCACAACTGCTCCCAGATCTGAAGCAGAAAAAAAACTCTGGAGAGTCCCATGGCCCAAGTTATGGCATGCAGTCAGGTTGTGCCCTTCGCAAAATTTTCTTCCTGGCTTCTCTAGTTTAGAAATAAACTGCATTTAAGCTACAAAACAAATATAAACAAAACCTTGGGAAATTAGAATCAACATGGAACACATACGAAGAGTGAAATGTGAAAGAAGACATATATAAAAGTATTTGTTCTGGTCTGGATCCCAAATGGCAGTACATAGTAATGACATCTTTCCTTAACCCTGGCTTGGAAAAAGTGCATCTACAGCTCACTAACTGCAGTCCAATACGGGGTGACATCCAGCAGTCTGGGTGGTTGCTAATATGGGAGACGCTCACTTAGAGCATAGATGGTTCACTGCGGAGTTCCAGGAACTACCAAGGAACTACTTCTACCACCCGAGGAAGACAAACAAGATGCTCTGGAAGCAATGCAATTTACTCATGCACAGGTAGTATGTATTGTTACACTGTCACCAAAGAAATGGTTCAAATTCTCACCTTGTGTACACCTGCACCATCTCAGTGAAGTCTCTGGTATAACTGGTGTAACTCCATAAAATTGCTGTAACTGAGCTCTCTCACAATAACAGCGATTAATCCACAGGACAGGAAAAACGGTAAACAAAATATCTGAATCTGCCAACGGTCAATTTATTGTCTTTTATTTGCCAAAGCGTGCTGTGGGTGAGGTATAGGAAAATGTATCCACAGTCAGCCTGCAGTGCCTCCAAGACACTGTTCCAAGCCCAGCAGAACATTCTGCAGTAGTTCTCATTTGCTTCTTATCCAAAAAATGCCTGCAAGCCCAGCAGTTTATGAAGCAATTCCACTCCAACCAGATTAAAAAAGAAAAGAAGAAAAAAAAAAGGAGGGATTTCTGGGGACCACTCTCAACGCTCCTGTATCTTCAGCTCAATAGCTGTATTCAACCTGTTCTGCTCACTGCTCAGTCCCAATTACAATGAACTAGCTCGCTGCTCAGTCCCAATTACAATGAAAGTATTTAATTTCCTCTTTGATTTCCCTTCAACAACAGATTGCAACTTGTGACACTTCAAGTAATTTTGGTAGCTCATTTAACACACACTGAAACCTGAATATCTGCTGATTATGTTCCCAAGCTCTGGCTCATTGCAGTAAAGAATGGAGAAAGGAGATGCAATCTCTGGAGATTGAGAACCTGCACATGATTACTGCTGGCTGAAAACTTGTTTTGTCCCAGTAGTCTTGGGGTACAAGTAGAATCTCTCATGAATGATTAATGAACTATAGGCAGATCAATGAAACTCTGCCCTAAATGTATCTATAACCAACTCAGGTGGGGGACAAAGAAGTCTAACCAGCCAGTATCCTGTAATTTACAACTCTTGATGGAGTGAAAAGGAGTAATTCACCTCATTTACTGTGGCTGGTTTCTCAAGCCCAAGTACCCCAGTCACCTAAGTGATTATTTTTTTCCCTTCTCTGCTTTCTACTCATCATTAAAGTTATTATGTGGTGGGTTGACCTCCAATATCCATGTTCATATCAAGGAGAACCTTCCTCCATAAGTAACCCCATTGATTCCAAGAACTGAAAATTCAGGATTATACTCATTACTGGTGAACACATCAAAGTGTAACTCAATCACTTATCAAGAGAATATTAAGCTTCCCATAAAGCACTTTTTAGTGTTAAGTCTTGGAAATCTTTACATTCTGTCAGCAATATCAAACTTCAAAATTATTTCTTATCCCTAATTTCTGTAACCAGCATAGTCACTTACTTCCAGGAATAATAAAGACTGTAGACCATATTCTCATCTTTTCTTGATGGATGATGAGTAAAGTTGGCCTCAGTAAAGTTGTTAACGATGTAAAATAAAATGCAAATTAAATAGCACAATCAAAATCAAGCTATTAAAAAAATAGTCATGCAGGCAGTATATGATACTAAGTACCACCCTTTTGCTTACATTGTTACATAGATAATATCAGCATATTAGAAACATAATAAATCACAGAAAGCTGTTTCTCTAGCCAGGAGTTTCTCAAACTATGGGTCATGACCCTCCATGGGGATTCATGAATGAGTTTGAATGGGGTCACAAAAAAACTGTTACTGAGAAGCAAGGGCAGATATTTCCCCATAAGTTAAGCAGCCCAATCCTCTAGCAGGGGAGCAAGAAAGCAGACTGTAATTAGTGGCTGCAAGTATTTATACTTGCTAGGGAACTGCTAACTACTTTTAATTACAACAGCTCGCTTTCTCCAGGAGAGGGGAGCAATATAGGCTAGAATTAAAATTGCCGGATAGTTGCTAACTGCCTTTCATTGCAGGCAATAGACCTGTTTCTCCAGGGAGGAAGAATAAATTTGTGACTGGATCTTATTCCCCCATCATTGAGAAATGGGGCCATTACCAACTCAGGGGGTCACACAAATATGCAATCAAACACAGTTGTATTTTGAAACCATGTAAGAAAGAAATCAATAGTCTCATTTATAGAATATGCGACCACCAAGCAAAGAGTGAGGTGCCCCATGCAATCTGCACTGCATCCTGGTGAAGAAGGACATTTATTAAAGGGCTTAAAATGAGAAGGTAATTGAAAAAGTAGAATTATCTCACTGAAAACCACTTGTACATTTCTCTCTGCTGCCCTGCCTGTCATCTGAACCCACTTTCTTGCCCAGAATGGATCGCCTTTTCAAAGCTGTCCCACAAAGATGTACCAAGATGGAAACTGAAGATCAGCACTTGAGGCTGCAGTCCCACACCACACGGCTTGGCTTGGTTAGCACTGATGAGAGTCCTCTCCTCTTCCCTCCTGAGGGCAGCTTTCATCGAGACTGGAAGAGAAAGTATCTAGTTCTTCTCCCTCTCTCAAAATTGGGGATTTTAGGGAAATACAAGAGTGATATGCACCCCACATCCCCATGTTAGGGGCCTTTAGTGTCACCAAAGTCCATGTTTGCTTTCTTGAGGTCTCTATAAGGTACATGAGTGGCTGCAGAGCAGCCTGTCTCCTTCAGGGCCCGCTGGCTATTGCAGCCACCACATACCTTGCTCCAGGAGTGCTCTGCAGCACCCCGTAAGGGAGTGAGAGCAATGTCAGGTGAAAGCAGCCTCACTGGCAGGCATGCCCTTATCTCAGCAGCGAGGGGCTCCGCTGCACGCTGCCCCCACAGACATGTTCCCATCCTCACACCGCACCCTGCGATGTGACACCCTCTCCCTGGGGAAGCAGCTCAGAGAAGAGATCCAGTTTGCAAATCACCTGGGGAAAAAGAAAAAGGAAAAAAGACAGAAAAGTCTTATTTTTCAGCTGGATTAGTTTTCCAACCTGTTGCATTGCACAACCGCATGAGCACCTGTGGTGGCCTGAGCCAAGAGTGGGAAACATTAACAGTGGCTTAAACAGCACTGCCACGTAGTGGCTGCTTGCGAGGGAAAGACTAGCCCTGGCTGCTGGTGGGAGAGAAGAAGGAGGGGCAACCTGAATGGTGTCTACACAACTTGCCATGGAAGAGGTCTCTGATAGTGAGAGGAAGCTCCTGAGTTTTGGAGGCAAAGCCATAACACAGCAGAGGGGTCAGCATCGAAGCTGGGCAGCTTGAAACTCAAAATGGACATAGCTGCCTGCTAGTGACGGTGATGAGATGTGGGAGGAGATGAACTTGCGTTGGCCCAGGACATTAAATAAGAGATTAAGCCATAAGACCTACATTTCGGGTCTCTCCTGCATTTGTGTACAAGAAGTGGGACGAATTTGTCACAACAAGCCCCTTGCAGAGGAGAGAATAAAAATGG
>NW_008824775.1:452900-466426 GCF_000699105.1 Pygoscelis adeliae
TGCCCTGTACCCAGTGGCCTGGATGGCATGAACAGGGTTGTATTCAAAGCGTGTGGAAATAGGATGACCTACTGGAGACAGTGAAAAATACCAGACTCCCCATATTATTTTCCTAACACTAAAACCAGCATGTTCATTCCATGGGCACACTCCCACTCCCACTGCAGAAAGTGAATGCTAAGGAAAACCCCTCCTGCGAGCCATGCCAGCCACAGGAGATGCGGCATAGCCCTTGTCTCCCGACAATTTTGTATGTGATACACAGCAAACTACTTCTCCCCAGGGAACCCAGGAGGCCCATATTATTCCAGAAAGTTCCCTGGGCAGAAATCCTGCTTCCAAAATCAAGCAGAACGCTTCCCAAAGCATTTCTGCATTCCTGTCAGATCTGCAGGGATCCACTCAGGGGACCTTTTCACACCTTTCTGTGAAATGCTCCATAACTGCAACTGAAAGTCAGGTTTTATCAAGTTTTTCTTTGCAGCTTGTCAGCAGCATTTTGACTAACCAGAAGGGTTACCTCCATGCTTTCCAGTGCTGAGCGGGATGCCTGCAAGCTGTGCGGCTTGTTCAGGGATAGGGATGTAGCCCCCAGCAGCCTGAGAAGCCAGGGAGAATGGTTTCAAAAACAAATTTATAGGTAACTGCAAAGAGAAAATCAACATTTAATTCCCTGCCCCTTGTCTCTCCGTACTGCTTAGCTTTGTGTCCCTTCTGTGCCAGGTGAGGCACAGCCTGGACAGGTACAGCTGGGAAGGGGACGCTCTGGGCAGCTTCAAGTAGAATGGAGGCTTTAAAGTAGATTTGCAAAACATTATGGATTTCATCTTTGCTTAGCAGCTGGTTACTGTGCCGAAGCCACGAATCACACCACTTGAAGTGATTGAAGGAGGGGAAAGAATAATAATAATAAAGTGGCAAACTAGCTCAGGGATAGGCTTGGGAGTCCTATTAAACTTGAGAGGCTACGATTTCTATTCCCAGAACTGCTGGTTAACACAAGAACAAGCACCATGCTTCCCCACCCCATCCAAAGAGTTGTACTAGGCAAAAACTGAGGAGCAAACCAGCAACAGGTCAATCCTGTACTGTGTAGTCAAAAGTTGCCAGCAGATTAACAAGGCAGCGCTCATGAAAAGTCTGCAGCAGCTCTGGCAAGCTTTGCAAAATTTATAATTATAGCTACAGGCTTCATCGCAAAAGGAACCAAATATGTGATGTTTGTTTCTGTGGAAGAATGGGAGGAGACTAATGGTAAAGGAGAGGGAGTGGGAGTGCGGCAGCGGGGAGAGGGGAAGGCAGAGAACCGAGCCCTGCCGAGTTTTCAGGGACCCGCAGAAAAAATCGTCTAAACAGAGTAGTTCAGACCTCAAATACCGTGCGGTGCTTTGACAATCTTCTGGTTTATGGCATACTTAACAAAGTGTTCTTACATTTACTAGGCTGGAATGTCCATTTGACTATAGATTCTCTGCTACTTTGCTCGTACTTTAACATTTTGGACACGTGACAAAAATGTGTGTAACGCATTTTTTAAAGTGTTGATTGTGCTCGTAATTTTCAAGTCAGAATATAAAATAAACATCTCTGCCCTTTCTTCCAGCAGGCAGCACAGAGATCTGCTCTCCGCGTTCTATCTGACAGGTACATTTTGTCATTTTTATGAACTATAAATTGCTTTATGAAACGTTGAGCCCTATTTATTGTGGCATATAACTCATAATCGGATTTTGTCCCCAAAGTATCTGTGAACTGGGATGTTAAACATTTTGCATGCTTGGATTTGTCATGCATGTGTAGAGTTTATTACTGCAAAAATCACAGTCGTCTTGTATTTCATACAGAGTATGCAGAATCCCTTGTTGTGATACCAAACGAGAGATAAGAAACTTACTGGAGAAGGCATGAATGATGCAGTAAATTCTGAGCTTTAGAGTTTGCTGAGATATATCTGAGCTCATTTTTCAGCAATAAGTACTTCATTTATTCTGAGATGTTCTCTTTTGACTTTTTCCAAATCCTTTCCCTGGGAATTACTCTTCTTTTGATGAGATTCCCTGTACATTTTATGCACAGAAACAATGCCCTTTTTTACACCTTAAGTTTTGAGGGATTGGTATTTTGGAGGAATTTAATTCGTTTTTTCACTTCTTCTGCAGCAGTGCTCCAGGCAGATAAGCAGGGGACCAAGTCCTTAGGCAGTGTTCAGGTTTTACTCCGCTCTTTTTCAAGCAAAAATCCATTAACTTCAATGGGAAACTTGCCCGAGTGAGGAATTCAGGATTTGGGCCATAGTAAATGTTATAGTTGGGCCGTAGGTCTGCACAGGTATTTACCTTAAATGACTTTTATGAAAGAGGATTGATTGAAATATAAGGTAGCTTTCTAAGACGGTCCTGATTTCTTTTCCAGTTTTGGGAACGGGGGGATGGAAGGGGGAGGAGAGACTGTACATTTTAGTGCCTGTGAAAAAGAACTAGCAGATTTACATTTATCCACAAATGAGGTACTGTGTCATGCAGGCTGACACAGAGTAAATTTCCCCATGCCTTGTTGGCAGCCCCCTCTGCTCCGTCTGGCCCCCCGCCCCCCGCCTCCCTGGGAATAAGCGGTAATTGACTCTGGAAGCCAGCTCAGGCCAGGATTTCTCCAGAGCAGAGCCTGTCACTTAGGCTGAATTATATGTTGTGCATGGATGAATAACATTTCTCTCTGCTCGGAGGCTAAGACCGCCAAAATTATCGACCTTCCCCCCCAAGTTTACAAACACCATTTTGTTTAGAATTTTTTTCCCCCCCTTGAGGAAAAAAATTCCGGAGTGAAATGTATGGGATGTGGGTGAAATCGCTGGCGCGGTTGTAGGGCACATAAGTATTTGCTGTAACAGGGACGAACGCAAAAAGAAAGAGGAGTCAGAGTCAGCATTATGCTCCTCTCCCTGGAGGCGTGCAGGCTCGCCCCCGAGGCAAAGCAGCTTTTGCACTTGGTGGGGGTAATACTGTGGCCAAAGAAAATGTAGGGGCTTTTTCTCAGCATCCTTCCCCTGGGCTGAATGAGGAACATTCCTGCAGAAGTGCCCCTGGAGGTAGTTAACAAGCCCCAAACCCCTCACTGTGCTTTCTGTCTCCCCTAGAAAGAAAAGTGGCGATGATGAATAGATGGTCCCTACCTCATCAGGGGTGGCGAGGGAGCTGGGCACAGGCTGCCCTCGTCCTCAGGGCAAAAGGGCTGAAATGTTGCCCGTCACACCTCAGATTTGGTATTTATGATCAGAGATTCCCCTCTCTGCCCCAAAAAGCATGCCCGGAGACTACAGCTTTCCCACCTACTCTGCAAACATTCAGCCGTCGGGGCACCCTCGTCCCCTCCCTCTGGAGGGGGTTCTGGGAAGGCTGCGGGTGCCTCCCTGCCGCCTGTAGCCTCACTGCAGCGAGTGAATGGGAGGGCAGGGGGCCAAAAACCCGCACTGTGATGGCAGTTTCTGTCTGGTCTTGGCTAAAGTGAGGATGCCTATGATACTGCTGCTCATTACTTGTGTCTCAGTAGCAAATACGAGCTCCCTGTCACACAGCAGCACTTCCCTGCACCAAGGGAGATGGCAGCTTAAATAAAGCTCTCAGTAATTTCACCCATTATTTTTTCTGAAAAATATTCTCCAGCAGTTCCTGTTTCAGTTTTTGCTTTCAGGTTCTATTAAAAAGGTAACAGTTAGCTAAACTGAAAGGCAGAGGGGCGGGGGGGAGGGAAGGGAGAGGTTTTAAACCTGTAGCCATTGGTTTCTTTAGTGTACTGCACTCAGCCTTGTTTTCAGAATGACACAGTAACCCCCAGCAGATTTATGTGCAAACACAAAGATTAGTGACCCAGAAGCTTGACTGAAACAGCTTTTCTGCTTCCAGAAGACAGGTTGCTCTGCACATGCACTGACTATTTTGTCAGGAAAGATGCACTGGCCCCATTAGCTTTTCATTCTCTCATGAAAAACCCTCGGTGTTTATACAGCACAGCTTGGTTTTAATTTTATTGTGGTCTTCAGTAAAGTGGTCTAACTATACAGATTGCTCAGTTTCTCGGACAGAGAAGAGCAAGAACTTAACTCATATACCTTCATGGTATAGTGCTAGCCTATCTTCAATTGTCCGACTCTCATATCCACTGCCTGAATAGCTTTCAAATGAAGAAAAATGTCTGTAACTAAAATATTCAGTGTGTTCTGTTGTTATTTAACAGTAAGCAGTGTGGTTAAGCCAGGTCTTAAACCTGCTTAATCCCACTGAGCTAAATAGATTTTAGTATTGACTCCCATGGTCCCAGAACTCTGACCTTAAGGCTGAAGTTAAAAGCTAATTTTTTGCAGTCTGTTCCACTAACCCAGAAGCACTTGCTTGCTGGATACATTTGCAATGGAGAATGTCCAGCTGTAAATTACAGCTGGTTGTAATCATACCCAAACACAACACTCATTATTATTCTTTTGTTCTTTTTAGGCTGAAAAGCCCACCATGAGGGAGACCGCACAGTACTTAATCCACACATTAAATTTACTCACAGCTCATATTCATGTGCAAGATAAGACTTTCCATGAAGTAAAGATTTACAGTGGTCCTAGGGTACTTTTATTCCCCTAGCTGCTTTTATTTCTCTGTGCTGTAGTGTCGGCCAAGTGGGTCTGCCTAAGAGTTTTGAATGCTTAGAGGAAAGTGTTGTACCACCGCTGAATTTCCTCTCTTGCTGTAATAGGGGAAAGATAGCTCATTCACTGCGGTGCTTGGGTGGTACTTATGAGACATGCTTAATTCACAGTTGTGGTCTGTTATATTTTCTGTGTACTTAGGCAGGAGGACGCAGGCAGACCATGCTAGCTGTGCCCGCACGAACCTCAGCGCAGGTGTGTAGGGCAGAGGGAGAGCTGAACCCGCTCAGCCCAGCAGTGCTGGCAAGCCTGCCCATGCCAGCTGATAAGTCCTGTAAAGAGTCCAACTCACTAGCTTACACTCAGCACCTGGTTAATATATACGTGTCATCCAGACCTGAGCTGTTAAGTACAGGCTATGATAAACCTTTTTGACTTACCATCTTGGGCTGTTGATAGACAAGGCGTCTCAAAACTAACACCCATTTGGAAGTGTAGACAAGCCCCGTTCATGATGGTTTGTGAGTTACACAGCCTGCCTGAGCTTCGGTCCGCCTTCCTGTCGGGCAGAAGGGATAGTACTTTGCATTTCTGTGTAACCATGCCTTGTCTGTCCATGTTTGATCACGGTTAGGACATTGAAATGCAGGCTGTGCCAGGCATGAGCTGGTTTACCCTAATAGGTCTGGCCAGTTGCACTTAAGATCCTGAAGAGCAAACAAATACTCCCTCTTGTCCTCTGGAGTGGTGAAGGGTTCGGGGAGCTGAGCAGCAGGTCGTGCAAAGCAGCAGAGCCCCACATCTGTGGGGAGAGAGACGTTTGCAAGCAGAGGTGCTGCTGCACCGCCTCTCGTGGGTGCGTGCACGCATTTAGCACTCAGCTGCAAGGATAATCATAGAATCATAGAATCATAGAATCATTAAAGGTTGGAAGAGACCTCCAAGATCATCGATCAAACAGAAAAGGTTGACCTGGGACAATCAAGTCCAATCCTCTGACATTGTAAGCAGCCACAGGATCGAGGATTAGTCCAGTGGGATCTGTAGCATGGCTCTTCTCCTTCAGACAAAGCCACATTGAGATACACCACTTGGGTTAGGAGGCCTGGGGAGGGACTGCCTGTAAAGTATTAAGGCAACAATAAGAGGCAATTTGGGCTTTTAATAGGTCACTTAAAGCAGGGAAGGCAGCTGTCCAAGCAGCCTTAAAACTTTTGGTGGACGGAGCCAAAGATTTCTTGTTCTCAAGTATCTGCTTGAGCTGTGATTAAGCGGAGCGGTTGAACTTGTGATACCCTGAAGTAAGTAAATAGTCCAGTGGCAGCTAGCAAAAACATTCATGTGCTTCGTGTCACTCACATACTTATGTTTGTGTTGGACTGAGTTTTTCGATAACATCACCTTTCACACCGTGAGACCTTCTCCATGTGAGAAGCTATGTGGTCAGCTTATCAGCAGAGTGACTCAGCTAGCTGGCTGGCCGGAAAGGCTTCATGTGACAGGTTTGGGTAATCAGTGACAGCCAAGGGGAAGCCTTGGCTTGGGACAGCTGATCTGGATCCCAGCAGAGAATGACGGAATTGAGATCATGGGCTCCGCAGGAGGCGAAGGTTGGCTGGAGAAGAGCGTACATGCATGGTGTTCGCTGCCACAGAAACAAACACACGGCCCTCACAGCGTTAGCACATTGCTTAAACTTTCTCTTTTTCCTTTGCGAGGAAAAAGAGAACACCTCCCACAGGAGATATGGATTTATCATTTATGCCTTACATGAAAGCTTGGCTGTTTGGAAACGCTGGTGTCCCACAGTTACAGCCCTCCCACATGGTACAGGGTAGCAAAGGGCGACTGCTGCTATGTTTTGTGGCAGAAACGGTCTAGAGTTTCTCAGCCCTCCTAGTTAGAGAACTTGAAGGAGGAAGATTAATGATATGTATTGTATATAGGACACTATTTTCAGTATTGGAGACTTGTGAATTAGTGAAAAGGGTCTTTAAAAGAAGAGCCTGTGTGGACGGCTTGGAGTGAAAAGGAATAGATATCTCTGTAAAACTGGGACTCCATTTCCCTTTATTTAACTTGTGAGCAAGATCTGTAGCGCTCATCTGTTCGCTATTGGATGTTTTCCCATACCTTGACTGTTGCTGGTGTTTGTTTAGAGCTGTTCTACCATAGCACCAGAGACATGATTTGGATGTATTGCAATGCTGCGTGAGAAGGTGGAGCAGAGATGTCCCAGGGAATTTTAGCAATTTTAAGGCCCAGCTAGCTATACTAAATACTGAAATTCCTTTGGTGTTTAGAGAAAGACAAAGAAAAGTTAAGATGTGTTTTTTCTTCAAGGAAGTGATAGTGTTTTGCTATCATGACAGCCAAACATTTCCCACCTCCCTATGGACAGCCCCATGCATTCTCAATAGCTCCCTAAAGATACCTGACAGGAGACAATCCGTTCTAGGTCTGACTAGCAATTTCTCATGTATTTTCTTTGGCTTGCTAGGTTTTTTAAGAATCAGTGTGTGGATAATTACAGAATTAACGTGGGGGGGGGAAGAGACAAGGTGCAGGTCTGGGGTCTTTCACATGTTAGTAAGGAGAAAGCAGGTCCCATTGCTGGCTGGCAGCATGAAGAATATGCAAAGTGCTATTGGGAAGAAGAGTGTATATGTGTGCAGCATATGAAGTGCCTCAGCATATGATTAACCTCACTGGGTATGTAGTAAATAGTAGATAACTGTGATCAAAAAAGTATTCATGTGATTTATCAAACTGAGCAACTGTGCATTTTGCAGTGAAGCAGGAGGTCAATCCTGAAATCTAGGGCAAGTAGAGCAATAGGAAATTGCAGGGACTAAGAAGTTAATCATACCGTTGGACTGCTTCCATCTGGTTTTGAAAGACAGAGTCAGTACAGTGCTAGCGAGGACGCTTCATGGCAACAGATCAGGAATTAATTTTTTCAGCAAATCTTCAGCTATCATTTGCGGTAACACAGGCTTATAAAAATGTAATTTAATTTCTTGGGAATAAATCACATAGGACAAGAAGTGTGAGAGTGGTTTTTTAATGTGTGTATCTGAGGCAAAAAAAAAAAAGAAGAGTGAGTGTAGGAGAAACAGCAAAAATCCAAGAGGAAACAAACATTAACGATATGAAACCTGGAAGGCATAAATGGCTGTCCGGTTAAATTGTGCAGGTAATTGTCTTTGAAAAATCAGTTTGCAGTTGGGAAACTTCTACATTTTTATGACCCTTGGAGGCATAATCTTGTCTAACCTGTCTGTCCATCTTCATCAGCGTGGGTCAAGGGAGCGCTGACTTAAAGTATTGTTGAATTGATGCTCTGAACACCACTCCCGTATATCATGAGTACATAGCTATGGGCAGTGACTTTGTTAATGAATTCTGTTTTCCTTATTATTGGTATTACTTACGATATTTCAATGAGACTTGAACATTATGCTCCCTTTGGGCAATGACAGTCCCTCTAGGCAATGAACATGTTGTAAAACAAAGGGGATTTCAACCTTGATAGTAACTCCGGTAGCTAAAACTCGCTTTATTGGAAGAGGGAGGAGGACAGTTAGTTGATAACATTATGCCTGCCTTTCTTCAGCAGTGGGATAAGAGAATAGAGAGACCTGTACTATGAATGATGTATTGTGCTATTTTTAGTGCTATGCTGCAAAAGTGAAATCTTATAAATACGTTTGTATCTATTTCCTGACAATCTGAAGAAAGAGAGCTCAGGTTTACACAGCACCAATAGCAGGAAACAGGGGACCACACTGTTCCCACAAATCACGACACTTTCATTACCACCTTATTTTAAGAAAAAAAAAAAAAGCTGAAAATTCGTAGCAAGCAGGGGCACCTCAGCCTGGTCCAGTTACAGGACGTTAGCTTGGAACTTTTGACCCTTGTGTGTTTGTGAATTGTGTCCTGGAGACTCAGGGAGTCCTCAGAGTGGGTACAGCAACACAAAGGAGAAATTTCAGTTCCCTTTCAGTGAGGCAGTAGTCCATGCAGCAGATGGAAGGAGATTCCCCCCTTCAAGCTTTAATCGCTCAGTAATCAGCCAGGCACAACCGAGTGTTCTGGCATCAGCTCCATGGATACATGCTCGCTCCAGTCAGTTTTTCCTGCGTCTTGCAAAGGTGTAGAAATCCCAGCTGAACTTCTGTGTTTGCCTTTGTCACTGGTAACACTATCTGCCTACTGCCCTCTGTATTTTTTCATTTTAGTTTCAAGAGCATTTTCTCCTTGCTCTTGGTTTTGTACTGACCCTGGCAACAACGGAGGCAAAAAGGAAAGGGGAGCTCTGGTTTGCTCAGGGGAGGGCAGGCATGTTCTGCAGGAGGCCAGTCCCATGACAGAGCTCTGCTTGTGCAGGTAGGCAAGGAACTCCTCAGTACAGTGTCTTCATGTGGCCCCAGTGGGGACAACACATGGTCTGTGCCTCGGCTGGCCCTTTGCTTTTTGAGGGGTGAAGCAGAACTGTGGCCAGTTTCTTTGCAGGCCAAAAAAAAAGGGTGAGTATGTACAAAGAAAGAGATGCCCTGTGATTTCCCCATGGGGATTAGTGTCCTTTCCTCTCTCCTTGCCTTGGAGAAAAGTTGGACTTATTCTGCTGTTGAGGAAGGGTTCACACTGTTCTAGGTTTCTTGCATTTCAGTGAAAGAAGATGTAAGCGTGATCTTTGAACAGCCTGGGTTTCCTCCCAGAGAAAAACTGGAACATTTGTGAAATCTGGCAGAGCTCTTAGGCTGCACAAGCAGTTTCCCACTTAACTATTTCACATACGCTTGTGTGAAAGTACAGCAGCAGTCCAGTGGGGTCCTATAGCTCGGTGTGATCCACCAAACCTCATACAAATGCTTTACCTTGAAAACTATCGCAGCTGAAAGGTTTCAGGCATGTTTGGTAGTACCTCTAGAGAAGTCCTTGGCTAAGAAAGCCTTAGGAAAGACTCACATCCAGAACTTTCTGAGAAAAGGATCAGATTCACAAAACTATTTTTGTCTCCTCCCAGACTCTTATTCCTTTGGCAATGCTTTCATCTTCCTCCCTTATCAGAAAGAATCAGTGCATGCTGGGTGATATATACAGGCCATCTCGTGGCTACCCGAGATGTTGGGCCAAAAAAATATCATCTGAATTTCCTGAGGACCACCATGTGTACTTGTAACCAAATTCCTATTGAAAAGTCTGGGAAGGGGATACTCTTCCACAGCCCCATTACAGACCCCCATCAGTCTTACTCCCAGAATCCTGGAGATCCTAGTGGTTGCAAAAGTCTCTTCCCATCCAAGGAATTGTTTCTTTTCTTCCTCCTAAAAAAACAAACAAACAAACAAACAAACAAACAAAAAACCCAACTCCTTTCTTTCTGTGCAATGCGTTGAAATCTAGATACTGAAGCAAGGCCATATTCAGAGAACTTCTATGCCCTGCAGAGCTTCCAAAACAGGGACTTGACCCCACATTCCTGATATACCCAGAAGCCAAATTAAAATTGTTGGGAGTTTTTGGTGAGCAAGGCATGTTATACCTAGCTGTAGGGCTTGAGCTGGTTAAAAAGGAATACTTTTTCCATGCATGTGAAAAGTTTTTCATGCAGACATCAGGAGAAGGAGGTATGGTTATACACTTTTCAGCCAATGCTGACAAATTGGCTTTACATGCAAACCTTTTGGTTTACCCAAGCAGTTTGTGGCAGCAGGGAGCATTTTTCATGGTAAATGTGAAAAGTAAATAGAAAAATGACAAGTTTCTGGTTTAGTTTGATTGAGAGCTTTTTTTCTGCGTGAAATGAAGGCTTAAATCATGTAATTGTTTTTAACATTTTGAGTCCCGCAGTAATTCTCTCTGTGGTTCATCGATGGCTCTGATCGGTGCACGCTAGCAATGATTCTTTACACTGACTCTAGATTTTGAACTCTGTTTTAAACTTCAGTGACCAGATTTTCACCGGTACAAAATGAAATAGCTTCACTGATTTCAGTAGCATTATCCCAGTTTTCACCCGCTGAGGATTTGACCTTAGCACTTTGGAAATATTTCCAGCTTTTAAAAATCACAACCTTGCCTATTTGTGAGTCCAAAGGTTGCACAAGTGAATTATTTTAAAGGAACACACCCGGCGTGTGGTTCAGACATCAGGATCCGGTTACGGTTCCACTTCAACTCAGCCTGACTATATACCAGCTCCCCCGACACCCTCACCAGCAACCTGATGAGTAGGGCTGCAGGGAAGATATTCAGGCTCCTGAACCATTGGAGCTGTTTTGATGCAAACCAAGACCCCGAAATCTCAAATGGCTCAGTTTCCAAAGTTGGAAGGTTTTTTTGCTCAGTCAGCATTTCCAGGAGGTCTATCTGGTGACATTTTCTTTACAAATGATCAGAACACTTTCTGCTTTATTTTTCATTATTATTGCTTTCTTTTGGGGTTCTGTTTCATGGGAAAATTCAGAATTGGAGAGCTTTGTTCCAAACTGGAATGGCATGAAATTTCAAAATCCTCCTCAAAACGGAAGACTTTCCTTCTCTCAAGGACTCTGTTTATAAGTAGGCTGCCCTTTTTGCAGTCAGAGAGCGGCCAGATCATATTATGACTGTGTGCTCTCATGTGTTTTTAACTCAGATGTAAAATTAGGTCTGGCTTGAAACTAAGTGTAAAGAGTCTAAGTTCATACATTACATTTTTATAACCTGAAAATGATATCATTTTGAAAGGCAGAAATAAGTAGAAATTACTTAAATTAAATTAGGTATTTTTCCATGGGGTATGACTTAAACAAGACACATGCTATCTTTAATATAGTCTGCAATCTTCTGGCATTTTAGCAAAAAAGAAAATTATTTCTTTTAAAGGTAGGCATTTTATACCTAATGAAATTTATTTTGCATACCAGTGTATCATCTTCTGTATTAGACTGCTGTAAAGATTTTAAAGGTCTTTTTCATTCTTGACTCATAACTTTTCTTCATGCTGAGGGACTGCCCCTCACACACATGTTCACACAGAAGAGAATAGGCCCTTCTCTGTGGAAATCTAGCAGCCAAATAATTCACAAACAGCTCTCACTTATTATTTACTGGCACAATCAAGCATAACTGCTTTAAATGAACAAACAGGTTGTCAGATAAAAAAACAGGGGAGCGGGGTTAAAGAATCCCATGATATTGATTTACACAACAGATAAAAACCACCCCAGAAAAGTCAGAGACCTGCCAAGTAAATTTCTTGCTTTGCAATGATCCTTTAAGACACTTTAATATGCTTTTGTGAGGATCTGCTCTGGCCCTGGCGTCACGTGCACCCAGGGAGGTCTGTGTTGTTTCATACCCAGGCAGGTGATGGCTGCTGGCGGTGCAGGCGCTGGGGAGGGGGCAGCTAGTGCCTGGCCCCCAGCAGCCCTGTGGGACTTCGCTTGCCATTCCCATCTTCCTTTTCTTCCTTCCTACAGTCCCTTTAGAGAAAAAAGAGGAAAACCACACACAGAGCCTCTATCACAGGCATCTTCCCCCACTTGGCCCAAGATATCCACGATTTTGGCTCTCCATGGTTCCCAGGAGTACCTTGTCCCAGAGCCTCTCTTGCCACTTGCCATCTTGCTTGCCCAATCTGCCCTTTCCCTGTTCTTCAAAACCACCCTGACCCCACTGGGGTGCCTGGAGCCCTCCCGGGACCCCCATCTCCCATCAGTCTCCTCCAGCTGCCCCCAGTCTCAGGGCCACATAGCAGAAGACAAGTCCCGCTGGCTTACAGTGTCATGAGCAAGGCCTGGCAGAGGCAACCTAAGCACCACCCACTGCCGAAAGGTTGACGTGGCCCCCATCATTGACAGGGGACAACCACTCTTCCTGCTGTGCAGGAAACAGCTGTGGTGGGGGGCCAGCCCGTTGTCTTGTTTTGCAGCCCCATGGGCACCAGCGTACGCCTTTTGCTGGCATGTGGTGGGATGTAGCCCAGCTGGGCAGCGGTGGGGGGGCGGCAGCGGACCCGCGCCGGCCCCGCGGCTGCCGGCCCCGGAGCAGGGCAGCCACGCCATCTGCCAGACACGGGAGATTTCTGCCTGCACCTTGAGTCTTCTCCGTTCAGTTCCCCGCAATAACCATCACTCTTCCCTGCTAACAATGCCCTCAAATACTGATTTCCTGAAGCCACTTCTTTTAAGGTCATGATGTCCCTTTTTCTAAAACTTAATAAGCTTTATACTGATCATGTGGAGTTAGAGTAGGTTTGTAAATATTTGTATCTTCAGCACTATTCCTTTGATAGCAGACACTAGGACAATATTTCCCACATTAAAAGGGCTCTTAGGGAGGGTTTAGGAACTCTGGCCAGGCAAAAATAGTTGCCTGAAGGAAGAGGAAAAACCTTGGAAAATTACCAGACTCTTTTTTTAAATTTTGAGACAAATGGACTTTTCAAACTTTGCCCTGAAAAGAGATCTGGTCATGACCTACTATAAATCTCATATGGCCATTTAAAACCTCACAGTGCTCTGGTTAAACAGCATTGCACCAGACAAAACCTCCAGGGCATGGGGACATTGCTGCGGTTTTTCCCTTTCAAGCTTGTATATTGTCCCCATAACATATTGCCAATGTTCACAGGACCAAATGAGACTGTGGCCTTTCTTTAATGTACTCAGAGCTCTTGTGTCGAGAGCCTGTGAGGTCAACAGGAAAACATGGAATGAAATCTCGGCTGAGTGTCAGTCTTTCCCAGGCTTCCTGGCAATTTCCAACTTCTCACCCTATTGTTTTCACTTAATAAGATAGAGCTTGTCCTCCACTCAATAAAATAAAAAAATAGCTAAAAGAGCTAAGACTCAGAAAATGAGCAGTTCTGTAAAAGCCTGGCAGATTTCCAGTCTGCTGA
>NW_008824775.1:466467-474519 GCF_000699105.1 Pygoscelis adeliae
CAAGCACATTCATTTTTCCAGTTTGAAACTTTTTGGTGCAAACCCCTCATGCAGGACTTGTGGGATGAGGTACGGGGTACAGAAAAGAAGAGTGGTGGGCTTCCAACGGGAAAGCTGTAGCCTGTGTTTTTGAAATAGGGATGCTGAAAGGTGGAGCTCTCAGAAGAACCTAATCTGGGGCTCCTCCGGCTGTCAGATCACACTCAGCTTTCCTCCCCCTCCTCCTGCTAGACGGATTCACAGCACAGCACCTCTCTGTTTAAGCTGAAGAGGAAAACAACAACTGCAAAGTTGGTTGTGCAAACCCAGAGAACAGGTTGAGAAGACAGCAAAACTTAAACACTCCTCTGAGATGATCACTCTCTAATTGATACAGAGATGTACTGTGATCTCTGGTTCAGCTTCTCTTTTTATACCATTTTCTGTATTAGCGTGTTGTCTGCTTGTCAGCTGCCACCAAATTTTAACCTCAGACTGCTGATATTTTCAGAGTATTGTGTAAAAATGTATGCATTTTCCTAAATAATTATAAGGGATTTAATGCTGGTGAAAAGCGCCCGGTCGACACTTGATTATCCAGGAATTTCTCCCTTGTGTTGCAAGGATATCTGCCCCCCTCCTGGAGCTGCGCATTATCCCCATGCATATTCTTTATCCATGCAGACAAAGGGCACTGTTAAAGCAGACAAGTGCCTTAGCATTCCATGTAGTTAGCTAATCTGAGCCAACACCACATTATTTTCTAAGAAACGTGTTTTATTCTCTTCTTCCATTTGGTCAAAATGTAGCATTAACCATCTATTAATATTACAAGAGCCATGACAAATTTCTGTCATTCGCCACTGTACATTGCTGCCCTCCTCTGCCTGTGTAAGGTCTCCCAGGTTGATTAGACCAGGCGATTACTGTAGAGTTGCCCTATCCAAATTATTAGGGTTGTTTTTATGGCCAAAAGCCTGGTATCACTATGGAGCAGCAGTAAATTGGGGATCCAGTTTGTATTGTTCATATGTCAGTAATTTACCACATCAGCCTTTTAAATACATTAGAGCAAACTCTATGAATACACTCTCTGGTTAAATGAGGGAACGTATGGCAAATGAATTCCCACTGCCCCACATGGAGAAGAGATACTACAGTGTCACAACGCACTCCTTGGCTGCTTTGGAGTTGAGCTCCACAGGGATATCATGCACCAGTGTTCAGCTGTTGAATTGGGACGTTAGCTTGAAAGGACTGGTAACTGCAAACTCCATCATTGCATGGACCCGCCAGCCACTTCTCCAGTTCATCCAAGAGCTGTAAGGATGAAGAAGTGGTGAAACATGTGGGTAGTCTGGCCAATGTAAAAGGGGAAATCATGGAGGGAAGGTAAAATGTGGAAGGAGAAAAGATGAGCCTCTGTTAAGTTAAGAAATTGTGCACTGCTTTGTATTAAGGCCATACCATGCCTGAAAGAATAGATTTTATGATACTGTTTTCAGGTTGTGATAGGCTGCAGTTTGATTGAGTCAAAGCTTAGCTTGTGTGAATGTTTAGGGTGCTCAAATACACTTTCTGCACCTGTGCTGAAAAAATAATTATCCCCAAAAGTCGCACTTTCTTTTCTTTTAGAAGTGACACCCAGCTCACATGGTAATTGCAATTCTAAATTAACAACTTATGTTTCCAAAGCTGAGATGTAAACAGGGTTTGCTTAGTAAGGAAGCGATTGCCTTAGGTTTGTCTTGCGCCTGGTAAAGAGCTTGTTAAAGGTAGCATTGCAATCTTGAGTGTTTTTTTAGTTTAATTGCTAACTAAGACAGTATTTTAATAGCTTTTTTTTAATCTTGATACCATCCTGTGGAGGGTAGAGTTATTTATTCGTTTGCAGGGCCACATGGCTGAGAAGTATCTTATTTAAGTTACATACATTTTTGGTTGACATGACTAATGTTACAATTGGACTGAATAAGCCAGCCCTCATACTAAAAATAAGCAAACAAATGTAAAACACGTGACCATATTAGCTTAACCACAACAAGCTAATTAACGATGGACAACACAGTCATCAAATCAAAGTCACAATCGAGACCCGAACCAATGAATCAGAGCTTTGAGTTATCAAACACACACATTCAATGCAGAAGGTAATCACCTTTAAATTATAAGCTTGATGTGAGATGGAACTACATCCAGTTAGTTCTGCATCAGGAAAAACTGAAGAGGAGCCAGCTCATGTTTCGACCAAGCTCCTCACAAACGTTCAAGTCAACACAAGGCATAAAGACTGTATTCTTCAGTCCTTGCCAGTGGTGCATGGAGGACTGGTGCTGTTACGGTTCAGCCCAGGGAAGCACACCCATCAGAGCGAACTCATAAGCGATGCACAGTTTAGCATTTCCTTCTCATGTCATGCGATTATCATGTATGATTAGTCTTCTGCTCTTATCAAAGAGATAAGATGGCCATCAAACTCAAATCAGAGGTCACTCTGAAAATCATATCCTGTTGCAGCTTTTAAATTATTGATGCAACATTTATGAAAATACTTTTTGAAAAATTACTAGGTAAGAACTATGAATAACTTTTGGAATAATTCACCAGCAGTAAATGGCAGATTTAAGAATCTGACATTTGCTGCTAGGCTTGGAAACAATTAATATAGACCTTTTTCCCTTTTTCTTTTTTTGCCCAAACACCTATGCACTCATGCACATGTGAAATAAAGAGGGATCCGTCCCTTAAAGGAAAATAAAGTGTTCGGACTTGTGCTTTCCTCCTAAGGATCTTTATTTCACATGGTGGCTGGCTGCCAGCACAACACCGCGGAAGCTTAGGCCAACATAATGACAGAGCTTAAAACTGGCATCTCCTGCTTGGTGATCCAGAGACGCGGCAATGTTTCTCACAGCCCCATCCTTTTTCCTGCTTACTTCACTGCATAGATGGAGACTGGTTTCCTGCATGTGGTCAATACAGCCTGGTATCTAGTTTGCAGGTTGCTGCTGAATATACCCATGGCCTTGCAGGCAGGAACTACAGGCTGAGGTGTGACACACCAGTCTCCTGCGTGGTCCGTGTCCCAGCGACTAATGACAGACAACCTTCCCCTGCAGGGAAAGCACTTAAAACCCACACTCAGCAAAAGCCACCTCCTCAGGACTAGCTAATAACCTCATCAGCACATAGTCTCTCCACGTCTTTTCTAATAGTAGTCACTTCTTTACCCTAAGTTAGGAAGCTAATATGAATCTGTTCACAGCTTGCCCTGATGACTTTTAATCTAAGTCCACAGCTGGCCTTTGCACTTTTTATCAGATGAATTCCAATAATCATGAGACAAAGTTTTCTCGGGTCTACTTCAAATCTGGGCCAACGTATCTCACAGCCCTTATTCTTGTGCCACACACTTGCCATGGTGTTTTATCCTGTAAAATCGGTGATGGCAACCTGAATAATTAGTTGCTGCGTTTGTAGGGTGTCGGACCTATACTTATTTCCAGTTAGCTATACTGCTTTTTTTTGTATCTAGACTCATGCTGTCTAACCCTGGAAAGCACAAAGCAAGTCTGCAAAGTTTTAGTCCATGAGATCATCCCAATAATTTGTTACTGCAGGCGCTGTCTGTCTAACTTTATTTCCCCATGTTAAATAATTGCAATATTGTTTCTTGAAAACCCTTGACAACAAAAATCAAAACAACCGTAAATAATCCACAGACATATGGAATTGTTTTGAGAAAGAAAGTAAATTGCTGAGACTCCTTAAAAATGGAAATCTACCAAGGAAACCCCAGCAGTCTCTTTGACAGTCTGCTCTAAAACTTTTCACTTGCTTTGATGTTCTTTGTAATTTATGCTCCTCAGAGGCTCTTAGATGAAGGAAATCATCTATTTTAATAATGTGAAACCTTCTTCTGGCCACCCGAGATGGGAATTCCTGCTCTGTTTCCTGTGCCTCTCTGACAGGGCCAAAAGGGGAAGGAGTGCTTAAAAATCGCATGGCTGTTAGTGATCAGAGCCGTGGCATCACCTACCATTCTGAAACATCTGCCCAAACATTACTTATCTCTCACTGATGAGGTTACATGTTTAGGAAAGCTGTCTGTTTAAGCTCACTCTCCACAGTACTGTTATTTCACTGTATTAGTAATTCATAAGGATAGGTTATGTGGTGACAATTATAGTAGAAAAGCAATTATTGAAATAGTCCCTTTAATTCAAAATTATTTTAATTACTAGTGATACCTGTCCTTTTTTTTTTCTCCTCATTTCTGTGCTATGTCTCTTCGTGATTCAAAAATTGCCACTAGGCTATCACCTTTGGTAATTGCCATTCTCTGAGCTGAATGAACAAAGGAAAAATTAAACTGGAGTGTGTCAGGCAGGCAGAATAGGAAATATATGTTCCTGCAGGAAAGCTACTCTCCTCCTAATTACCCTGCAATTGCCAGGTTCAAAATCTAATTTATGAGCAGCATAGATAGAACGGCCACATTAGTCCATTATTTCATGATGATCTTTTCTACTCTTGATTTCAGAAAGGAAGGATTTTGCAGCTCTCGGTGCACTGGCATTGTCAGCAGCTGCTCTGGGCAGTGATGCTAGACAACTGCACTTGAGAGATACTCCCAAAAAAATGTAAAGCAGTCTCCTAACAGCAAGGTTTTATAGAAGGAGGGAGGTGCTATAAAGTGCAGTTAAATAAATAAAGCATGACCTGATGGGCAGCCTCAGACACTGCTGACCACATTCACAGACAGATCCAGAAATGTTTGAAGGAGAAGGAAGTTTTCCAGCCTGTGGCTGCTGCTGCTGTACCTTCCACCTGCTGTAAAATACACCAAATGCAGCAAATGAACCTAATAACACCGCCAGAATCCATTTTACTCTGACAAGCATGGAGCAGCCTGAAAAAGGATGGAGCAGTGGATGGGTAAAGCTGGCAACATGTGATATGCAGCTGGCGCATGGTTTCAGCTGTAGTGTTGGTGCCCGAGGCCAAGTCTACACTTCAGTCAAGTTGGGGCAATGACCCATCTAAGTGAGCTTTAAACACACAGCGGAGAGACACTCATGGCCAAATGGAGCTCAGTGCCCACATAGTTATCCAGCTTCTTGGGTGGGCTTCATACCCTAGTGAGCTTTGTGTTCCCATAGAGCACCATAGTTTGTGGTACCTGAGCTAGTCCCACAGGGTGACAGGACGGCTGAGGTCAGAAGGCACCTCCGGCGATCATCCAGTCCAATCCCGCTCAGAGCAGGGTCAGCTAAAGCAGTTGCTGAGGGCTGTGTCCGGCTGGGTCTTGAATATCTCCCAGGATGGAGTCTTCACAGCTTCTCTGGGCAACCTGTTCCAGTGTTTGACCATCCTCACAGCAAAAAAAGCTTTTTGTTATATTTAAAGGGAACTTCCTGTATTTCAATTTGTGCCCATTGCATCTTGTCCTGTCACTGGGCACCACTGAGAAGAGCCTGGCTCTGTCTTCTTTCCTCCCTCCAATCTGGTATTTATCCCTCCCAGTTCTCTCAGCCTCTCCTCATGTGAAAGATTCTCCAATCCCTTACTCATCTTCATGGCAGTTTGCTGGAGTTGCTCCATGTCTCTCTCGTACTGGGGAGCCCAGACCTGGATCCCAGTACTTCAGATGTGTCTCACCAGGACTGAGTAGAGAGGAAGGATCACCTCCCTCCACCTGCTGGCAACACTCTTCCCACTGCAGCTTAGGGCGCTGTTGGCTGCCTTTGCCGCGAGGGAGTACTGCTAGCTCATGGTAAACTTGGTGTCCATCAGGACCCTCAGGGCCTTGTTGCAAAGCTGCTTTCCAGACAGTTGAATCCCTTTGCTTATACTGGTGCACGGAGTCTTGCCTGAGTCTTCCCAATCCCGGGCCACAGAAGCCCAAAAATTATGTCTAGTGTTGCAGGGAGGCAACAGACCTTCTGGGCAGAAAATCTGCATCATTCACTTACTGTGCATGTTTCAGTCACCAGCCCCACAGACCACAGAAAAACTGGCTCTGCAAGCTTCCTCGCCTTCCCACCACCTACGATTCTCCTCCATCCTCTTTTTAGCCTGCCTTATGTCCTAGTTCTTCATCCACAGTTTTTTTCACCATTGAAACCTTTCCAGTTAAGAGAAACGAATGCTTATATTTAAACTACCATTGTGTTTTGCGGCCAACATCCCTATAAAGCTAATTTTGGTAGGAAAGTTTATACCTTGTATTGATTTTGGTTGTCTGCAGACCCAGGAAGATAGCAATACTTTGTTTTACATTTGGGCTGCTTTGGAAGGATTTCTTCACAACTGTGAGATGACAAAGTTAAGATGGGATTCAGGTACCTTAACACAGGCATCTAAAGTCACTTGAGAAACCCTAAGATATGTAAGACATCTTTAGGGCCTGACAGGTTCATATGGCAAAGGCAGCTAAAGACTGCTGAGGTAGAGCACAGGCACTGAACGGTGGCATAGAGGCAAATAAATGTTATCTCTATCCATTTTTTTTTAAAAAAAAGGCAAGGTAATGCAAGGGGAAAAGGGAAAGATAAGGGGAAAGCAAAACAATGAAAGAGGAAAGGCCAAGTGCAAAGGCAAAGGCGAAACCTATCTTGTTGATTCTGGATGTGACATGCAAGCCTCAGAGTCAACTGTCTTAAAGTTCAGTGCCTCTGCGCTGTACACAAAGCCCATCAATATCTTTCCTTGTTGCAATCTAAGTCCATAAGAAAGTGCTTGCCCCTTCCCTGAGAAAGCATTTGGTTATATTGTTTGGGAGTTTCACTCCTAAGTATTCCCTTTCAGTTCCCTGCGCAGAATGTGAACAGAGTGCTCTTAGGAATGGGAGATGCCTGCCCTGATTCATTCTTCTGAGGTTTTGTTTTTTCTTTGCCCCTGAGGAATTGGCTATTTTTAATGACTTTTATGATTAATAAAACTGTCTGAAGGCCTGCTGGGGTCTTCAAGCTAGTTATCAACAAAGTCATCTAGCCCTTTCCTCTAGTGTCTAAGCTAATGGCAAAGGCCCAACACTTGATCTTTCTCCCCAAGCTGAGGCTTGTCTAGCAGGGTTTAGAGTCATGTCGGGGTGGTAAAAAAAATCCCGAAGAGTTACTTTCTTGCTGCGCTGATGGAAAACCATACTCTCCTGGAAACCTATCTGTCCATCTCATCTTCTCTGCAGAGCTCTTGTGCAGCATCTTCTGCTTTCCCCCAGCTGTTTCCCAGCTGCAGGCAGGTGACCTGATACACTTTTAAAGAAATACTGAATGTATATCCTCACAGCTGGGCACTGAGCTCCTAGCAGCAACACATGTTGACTCCTACACCTTTAACAATGTCCCTGCTGGATCACACTGCTAGATGTAAATTCATGTTCTGAAGAGGCCCACCATTTCCCACAGCACATCCTAGACCATGCGGGACCTCAGGCAGGCAGAGGGGTGTTTGAGATACTGCGGTAAGACCAGAGTGCCAGAAGGGGACTGTTAGCCTGAGGGCAGAGAGAGGAAGAAGGCAGCAACAGCTTGTTGTGGCACTGGGAGGGAGAAGCAGCACTGCTGAGCAGTATTTCGCCCTGTTCTCATGCCCTCTCCCCACTGTCGTGTGTATTTCACCAAGGGCAAGTCCTGCCTGACCAACCTAGTGGCCTTCTATGGTGGAGTGACTACATCAGTGGACATGGGAAGGGCTACAGATGTCATCTCTCTGGACCTCTGTAAGGCCTTTGACACGGTCCCCCACAACATCCTTCTCTCTAAACTGGAGAGGTATGGATTTGATGGGTGGACTGTCCGGTGGGTGAGGAATTGGTTAGATGGTCGCATCCAGAGGGTAGTGGTCAACGGCTCAATGTCCAGATGGAGGTTGGTGACGAGTGGCATCCCGCAGGGGTCCGTATAGGGACCGGTACTGTTTAATATCTTCATCAGTGACATAGACAGTGGGATCGAGTGCACCCTCAGCAAGTTTGCAGGTGACACCAGGCTGAGTGGTGCGGCCAACACGCCAGAGGGGCGGGATGCCATCCAGAGGGACCGGGCCAAGGCCAAGAAGTGGGCCGGGGCG
>NW_008824775.1:474895-476561 GCF_000699105.1 Pygoscelis adeliae
TCTTCATCAATGACATAGACAGTGGGACCGTGTGCACCCTCAGCAAGTTTGCAGATGACACCAAGCTGAGTGGTGCGGTCGACACGCCAGAGGGACGGGATGCCATCCAGAGGGACCTGGACAAGATGGAGAAGTGGGCCCATGTGAACCTCGTGAGGTTCAACAAGGCCAAGTGCAGGGTCCTGCACCTGGGTCGGAGCAACCCCCAGTATCAATACAGGCTGGGGGATGAAGGGATTGAGAGCAGCCCTGCTGAGAAGGACTTGGGGGGGCTGGTGGATGACAAGCTGGACATGAGCCAGCAATGTGTGCTCGCAGCCCAGAAGGCCAACTGTATCCTGGGCTGCATCCAAAGAAGCGTGGCCAGCAGGTCGAGGGACGTGATTCTGCCCCTCTCCTCTGCTCTGGTGCGACCCCACCTGGAGTACTGCGTCCAGCTCTGGAGCCCTCAGCATAAGAAAGACATGGACTTTTTGGAGAGGGTCCAGAGGAGGGCCACACAAATGGTCAGGGGGATGGAACACCTCTCCTGTGAAGACAGGCTGAGAGAGTTGGGGTTGTTCAGCCTAGAGAAGAGAAGGCTTCGGGGAGACCTTCTTGCAGCCTATCAGTACTTAAAGGGGGCTTATAGGAAAGATGGAGGCAAACTTTTTAGCAGGGCCTGTTGTGACAGGACAAGGGGGAATGGCTTTAAACTAAAGGGGGGTGGATTTAGACTAGATAGAAGGAAGAAATTTTTTACGCTGAGAGTGGTGAGACACTGGCACAGGTTGGCCAGAGAGGTGGTGGATGCCCCATCCCTGGAAACATTCCAGGTCAGGTTGGACGGCGCTCTGAGCACCCTGATTTAGTTGAAGATGTCCCTGTCCACGGCAGGGGGGTTGGACTAGATGACCTTTAGAGGTCCCTTCCAACCCAAACTATTCTATGATTCTATGATTCTATTTCCTTTCTGCCTCCCTGGGAGAGGCAGGGAGAACAAAAGATACACTGAAGAATAGGCAAAGGCACCTAGGCATGCCTTAGTGATAATGTAATATAAGAAACCTAAAAAGATGCATGCCAGTTAATGAACAGAAAACATATGAGATATGGATTGAAAGGTATATTGGAAGATACACGTTTAACTACATCAGGACACAGCATGGTATAAGACCGATTTTTTTTAATAAAATGTCATACAGTTCTAGTGCTTTTCCTACTAGTTGGTAGCACATTTCACGGAAATAAAGGATTGATAACATCCTGCAGGAGGGTGCAGCTGGGGAGCCACTGAGTCCAGACACATTGGTACCACATTCTAGATTAATAAAGCAAATAAAATTATATTTGCTTTGTAATTTATTTCTGCCTCCCCTCATCATCTGTGTGTGCATGAACAAACCTCAAGTTTGCTTTCTAGGGATGACATCTAACAAAAGGATGCAATTCATGTTTGATTTTTCCTTTGAATTGTAAAGGGCAATTTATATAACTCTTTCTTAACATAGATTTATATATTTGTGCATATCATAGTTATTCACTGTTTTTCACAGGCCAGCTTAATATGTTATAACTGAGGAAGGCCCAGCAAAGGTTACTACTAGGGGCTGCTCTCTGTTTTAAAATCCTTCATCAAGTACCTGCACACCGTGTTGCTGGGTTACAGTGGGTCAGATCCTGATAC
>NW_008824775.1:476577-495800 GCF_000699105.1 Pygoscelis adeliae
TTCCTGCTCTCACGGGCACTTCTGGGTACTCCATTCCAAGCTGTAAAGTGTGATGCTGCTAAGCCAGAATAAGGGGTCGAGAATCTGAGCCTGGTCAGAATGGGAGAAGTTTTTTTCCCAGTGGCTCAGACCCCTGAAAACCTAATGCTGCACCACAGGCAAATATTCAACAGCTGAAAATTGGTTTAAAACATCCTTTATTTTGAGCTAGTACGTCAATAATAGGTAAACAGCATATCCTGGGCAACTCTTTCTAAAAACATATTAAAATAGTTTTGCATGTTGCTGGAAAACAGGCTGTACTTACATCAGAAAGGAGAACAGAAGAACCTTTTACAAGTCTTCAAATAATCTCAAACTAATTAGCTTTTAACATCCTCTCTGCTACAATTCTGGGCTTTATTAGCTGTTCTGCTTGCCATTCCTGAGTCTGCCTAATGTCTTCTGTAGAACAACCATGCATTTTTTCCAGGCGTTTGTCATTTCTTGAAACATATAAAAGAGAGTACTTGGATTCAACTAACAGACCATCTAAATGCTGCTCTGCATAGGGAGTGATATATGCTGACAAGGAGTAGAAGTCAAATTTTCTTTATATGGTTCTTTATGGTGAGCAAACCTACTTAAAACAAGCTCCTTCTCAAGGCAGCATATTGATTAGAGCTGACGGGCCGAAAAGACCTTTGGGAGACAACAGAATATGGCTTGAGTCAAAGAGTAACACTAAAGCTGGCAGCAGCAACATTAAGAGTCAGTAAAACCTGAGAGAGTTTGTCTCACGCTGAAATTTATTGCACCCATTTGGACAGCCATTATGGTAGTTAGTAATTTTATCTGCACAAGTTCATCTGTATTTGGACTCTCAGAGCTTAGCGAGAGGTCTTGCAAGGCAGAACCATACTCAGGGTCCTGCTGACTGAGGCAAAAGACTGCCGTGCTGAAGTGAGGTACAACTGTGTCTGAAAATTATAAAAGGCTGTCTGTTTAGATGGCCAGCCACAACATGAGTTGTGTTAACAGTAACTCTGAAATAAGGTGATGGTAGGTCAAAGCAGACGAGGATTTTCCTCGTGTGCACTGCAGCGGTTGCCTTCTGTGGCCTGATGAAGCTGTCAGTCACAAGCAAAAATTGCTGTTTTCCTGGACAGAAGTACAACTGTACTTCATGCTTTAGGAAATAAATGAGACAAGAAATGCAACACTCAGGTTGATTTCCAGGGAATTGGTATCGAATTCTCCTGACGAGACATTTTGAAGATAGTGGATTAATGCCACTCAGAACATTTTGCATTGCTCCTTTGCCTAATCTAGTTTCTGGAACTACCATGACTGATACTCCACATCTTCACTGATGATCTGTTCCGGTGCTTAATTACCTTTATCTTTGCAACATCTCTCCCAGACAGTTGAAGCCTATCCCACTAAAGACCAAGCCGCTGCAATCATCTTCAAAATGTTAGTGGAGGATCTATTCCTGAAATGGGTAGTACTGGTATCATTGAATCTGGCAGGGGATCAGCTTTTAATAGTGCTCTAATGAAAGAGCGGAGTACTGTCTTGGGAGTGGATACAGGTCTTCATATTGCATACCACCCCCAGTCTTTAGGACAAGTGGGGAGAGTTGACTGAACCCTGAAAGGGAAATTATGAAGAGAAATCTGAACTAAACCTCCCTTGCTTCCCATCCAGAAGCATCCCAAAATGCACATGGTGTTGGGCGTACCAGGCATACAGTTTAAGCTGCCCTTAGGATCCTAGATTCCCTCTAGTCTATCAAGAGAGGTAGGAATCTCCAGAATGCATTTTTGGATGATGAAGTTAGGCGGTAGTTTGGTCCCTTGTAAATTAAGGTCAGAAAAACTGTATGCCTACAGACCCACTGTCCTATACCCCACTGGCCAGCTGTATCAAGTTCTGACCAAGAGGGTCCAATTCCACCTTGATTTAACTCAGCTACATTATTTTTTAGTCATTTTTTAAGCCCTGCACAATAGGTGAAGTCTTGACTGTGCGAGTCACATCACTTATTTGTTCACAAAGTCAGAAAATTGGCTTGGTTGAGGTCTTCAGGTGACCTCTTAGCAGCTGACTGACTTACAAACAGTCCTTAGCCCTTGCCACTCTTTACACTCTGTATTTCCATTCACACCTCCTAAATTAGTGCCTTTCTTCCTATTTTCATTGACTTCAAGTGTAACTTCCTGATTTCTTGTTTTGCTGAAGCACAAGGATCTCTCCTCCTACTGTCATATGTGACATCAAGATTTTGTGAAAAAGGGATGCCTATGGAGCTCTCCCTCTCTCTTGAAGAGCCATTGGACCAGAGGTTGTTCTTCAGATGGTAGGATTCAGCATCTTGAGTGCTTCCCTGTGACTAAAAGAACGTGTGCGGAGCCTCGTGACATCTTTACTTTCACATTAGGCCACTCTAATGAGACCTTCTGACAGCTGAGCCCTGAGCTCCTATTCCGTATCTGGCTTATCATGCAAACCAATGAAATGCAGGCATGTTTTTAGCTCATGTAATGGGAAGTTGAACAGAGCTCATCCCTAGGCATATTTACCTTCTTCAGTGAACCTAGGTAATCTGATCTCCCTTGGGCAAATGAACTCACGTTCTCTGGAGACCATTGGCAATTGTATGCAGCAACTCCTGATGCTGCCAGGAAAGGAACTTCGTCAAAGTGAGGAGGGGAGGAGAGACAGGTGGAAAAGAGGAAAGATTGGAAAGTAGCAGTCTCCAGAAGAATGCACTTGGTTATTACAAGGAATCAATGAGTGCCAGAAAGACATCCAAAGCTTCAGTATTATTGGATATGGAAAAACTATACCTGACCACGGTCTCAGCCACTAGTACCATATATCTACATGTGCTCAAAGGAGTCCTTTTTCCTTCTTGCAAAGACTGTCTAGGTTTCTTACCTCTTCCCTGGGTCTTTTGATCTGATGTGAGGGCTGGACTCCTAGAGGAGAAGAGGAAAGGGTATATCTCCCAAGAGAGTCCTTTGAGTAACGCTGCTTCTGGAGTATGGTTGTCACTCTTAGCCACCATGAAGGAGAACCTTCACACATCGAGGGCATTGAAGGTCAAAAAAAGTGTGTGTTCTACATTCCCTTTCAGACATGTAATTCAAAGACACTGTGTCCGATTTCCACCCAGCAGCAGAAGCTGGCCTTGACCAGACAACAATGGGGATCTCAAACAGAAAGTTCCTAACATGACCAAACTGATGAAGAAAAGAGAGAAAAATAAAACTTCTGGAGCACATATGAAGGAAAACACATGAAAGCCATTGCCCTTGGTCTCAGGGGGAAATCAAAAGCAGTGTTGTCTGACTGAATCTTCTCAACAACTTCATCCACTTACAATTTATTTCTGCCCCCACCCCCCCACCACCCCCAAAAAGTCTCTGTAGAAATGGTTTCCTGATTTCACACTGGAGGCAGGAGGGTGGCTGTTCACGGACTATTCTCAAAGTCATTCATCATTCTCCAGGCCATTGGTCCAAGGGCATGTTCCAAGGACAGTATAGGACACATAGGCTATGCCTGTCACTTTTTAAGTCGCGGTACTTCGAACCATTAAGAGACTAATTATACTACCAAGGTAAAAAGACTCTATCATTCCTCTTCTACTAAAGAGTTAATTTTCCTGGACCAGGGAATCTCTCTGCTCATATTCAGCTGATGCAAGGTCAACGACAAACACACCGAGGAAGTCAGAGTTGCTTTATTTTTCTTGTGAGCAGGTCAAATAAAACACTGCTGATGCTCCATTTATCTGGAGCGACAAGCAAACACTTGGCAGCGGTGGAAAGCATACACTGGAATCTGGCACCAGGCTCCTAGCACAGCTGTCATCCTGCTGACTAATCACTTCATCCCCACACTAATGCTGCTCCAGGTCTTTTGGACCCTTTCATCTCAGATACCCCGACACACGCTCCTCCTGATAGAGCTATTTATACAGAGATGTCGCTATTAATTGTTATGTAGCATTTTATTTTAGGAGGGTTTTTTTAGCCAAGGTTTTTTTCAGTGGTTTTCTCTTTCCTACCATATTCCTTCAAGGTGGGAGCTGTGATTCTGCTGCTTCCAGTATCGACCAGGCCTTAAGTAGATACCCCTTGCTAGACTGAATTTCCTTGAGGGTTTTTTGTACGTGTGTGTGCATGAGCTTCATAGCTTGTTTTTCTAAACAGCCTTTCCTATCAATTTGTTTTTCTTTGGTGACTATTCTGGCAATTAAGCTGCAATCACACCTGACTCTCTGAAGAGACCTGATTTACCTTAGGTTTGCATTATCGGATGATACTTGTAGTCTTGTCAGCACAAACTATTTAAGCAACTCCCAAGGACAGTGTTAAAATATAGGTGGAGTCTATGAACTCTGTTCTTGGCAGCTGTGCTTTATTAGTTGTGCTGTGCAAAGGTGGTGCGACTAAGGTAATGCAGTGCTTTCACAGAAGCATTATATATTGTGACAAGCCGAACAACCTCCAGGACTCTCACTCATCATGACTCCCATTTCATACCTCATCCATTATAGGAATGAGGTATGAAAACATTTCTCTGTTTCCTAAAGATATTAACAGACTCCTGGGAAATCGTTTACCTGGAGAAAGGGAAGTGCCCGGCCTCATTTTTTTGCGTTCAGGCCCAAACAGCTGACCACGGCAGGGCTAGCTGCTTTTTTTGTTAGTGAACGATAGGTTTTGACAATCAGTAGCTGTAAAGAACTCAGACAGTTAATTGGTTTCATGCTCTCGGTTAGCAAAGGTACGAAAACATAAATTTGTGTCACTTCCGTACTGTGTTCGGAACAAGGATATCCAAGTGCTTTTTAAAGAATAACGAAGGACATCTCCTAACACACTGAAGGTAGGCAAGTTCGGTCATCCCTGTGTATGACTAGGATGGTGACCGGAGCCCTGGAAGGGTCGACTGATTTGATTATTCAGACTCGACATGACAGAGCTAAAACTAGAGCAGAGGCTCCTTATACTCATGTTTGTATATTAAGTACAGAACCAGCCTTCGTATTTTAAACCATGGAGGTATCTGGCTGTCCTCAAGCGGGTGTCTATTCTAGAGTTTATGGTATCATCTCCTTTTTCTCAGCATGATTTTGGCCTGAAACGAATGGACAGCATCCACATTCATTCTGTAGGCTATCCTTATGGTGCTATTTCTTGGCATTCTACAGTCGCCTCAGAAAAAAATCCCCATATGTTCTGTTACAATATTGGGATGGCCTGATCTGCAAGTCCAGATAGACCCCCGTGGTAAGCATGCTTCAGATGTCTTCACTGAAACAGAATTTGAAAAATACACAGGGGCAGCAGCAAGAAGTGGGCATTTCCATTGCCTCTGTGATTCATTCACAATTATCAACACAGGAATTCCCTACTGTGTGCATGGGAGATGTGCACTATCTTCAGTGCCAGGCAGCAGAGATAATTATACAGATCTTGGCACGATGTTCTCAGTTTGTGCTTTGAGGAAGCACGATGAGGAATTTGCTTCTTGCAACAAAGGGATAGAGAGTTTTCCGTAAAAGACCTGCACTGGGTTTTAGGTTGGCTTAAAGGGAAGAAGGAAGTGGTGGTTCAGATACTTTAATCTGGAATAAAAATAGAGACTCTGCCAGCAGAGTTCCTTTAAACCGTGGAATATGTTTTCATCACTGAGTTTGAAATATCATTTCAGAGTCTTGGTCAGATTTACTGTTTGATTTAAATCAGTGTAGCCTAATTGAAGTCAATGGAGCTATGACAGTTTATACCAGCCAAGGGACTGGTGTCTGTTTCAGAGTATTGTTTTCCCACAATTGGCCTTGATCTTCCAGACACTGATAGATTTTCTGGGTTTTTCAAATACTGCAAGCATTCATACAGCCTTGCTTAGGATTTTCTCGAACGTTTGTGACATCTACAAATTCAGATCACCTTCTCCCTGTTTACCTCTCAATGTTGACAATGTGATCCCTAACAGTGTCATTTGTTTATTCAAGTCAGCTCTTCACACTAATTGTTGCATTCCTCTTTCCTATGGGGAGTCAGGGCCACTTGGTAGTTGCACAGTGCTTGATGGATGGTACTGTAGGGTGAGATTTAGAAGAAAAATAGCTTAGATGATCACAGCTATGCAGATGACACTGTCTAAATATTGTCCCATCTCCAGACACGAAAACAAATACAGCAGATAGTGTCTGATAGTGTTACTGAGCTTTTTGATAAGAAGGTTCTGGATACAATTCTTGCAAAGTGAAATTACACAGACCGACTGGACTCCAAAATATGAAGCGTGAGCATGTGCATCGCCTTTGTTGTGGTTGGAAAAGTATTTCAGAGGCTCACTCTGATACGTTTTCTTGGCACAGTCTTTTCTTCAAGGCCTGATTCTCCCTTGCTTTGCATTCCTGATTATCATTCATACCTGTGTAAAGTAGGTATAAAGTGCCTTCATATGGTAATGCTGTGAAGAATTGGGATCACAAATTCTTCAGCACAGAAGGGATTTTTCTCTTTTGAATCCATTTAATATTGTTACCAAATACTTGCAGTTTGGTAAAGAACTGCATCTGTTTTACTTGTACCTTGATCGGGCATCCAGGCTGTCTGTCTTTGAAACACTGAGACTGAATTCCTGCAATGCAGCATATGCTTAGCTGCCCAGGAACTTCTTGTGGCCAGTGCTGAACGCCATGATTTATTATCATGGAAAGTAGTGCAGCTGTAAGCAGCAGCTTAATATGAAGCATAGAGCAGGACCCAGATCCAGCGTGATTAACCTCAAGAGGTCTCCTGAGGGCCACTGAGGCAATCTGATTTGGGAATCTCTCTCCACTGACTGAATAGCAAACGCCTGCACCTTCCTGCGCAAGTGTTTAAACACCTTGGTGCTGTTCAAAGGCTGGCCGTGGCCATGCAGTCTGATGGAGCTAATAACTGGTCCCACCACAACTAGCCCCTCAGGCTTCTCCAGGGACTGAGATGGCTCCACCTCTCGGCTTTGATCACAAATTAGTTTGAGTGGGGAAGAAGTATTAACCTCCCCAAATCACTGTTTCTGAACCTGCACATCTGAGAAAAATTGAGGCTATAAGGTATCTAGCAGTTTTTCAGAGAAGGGTGACTTGTCCACTAGGCAGTGCAGGAAAATAGGTTGTTGGAGACTTGCATGGTGTTTAGGTGCCCCAGTCCCATGTAGCCAGGATGATGGGAGATACCTAATCAGAAACTTCAGATGGTGTGTTGGTTATTAAGTGATCTTATTACTGAACTTCTGGCAACTTTACAAAGTATTTACTCTCTCTCTTAAATCAGAGAGTGCATGTTCTGATCGAGGGCTTTAAAGAAAAGTGGTTCCTACCCAAATTGTTATTTAATTGCTTAAAATAAAAATATCATTTCTATGATGTAGTAATTAATTCTGGGGCATAAGCCAGTAGCAAAATATGCATGAATGTTATGTGCCACTGTCATTAAAATGTAAATCGGTCTTTTATTTTGACTGCATGATCTTGCTTACATACTTTAGAAAGAACAGTCCAAAATGGAAGTCACCAATTTAAAATAAAGGTCATTTTTTAATAAGAATGCATGAAGAAACATTTAACTCTTTTCACCCTGGTCACTATAATATAATGAGGATCCTTATAAGAATATGCTGTATATAAAAATGGAAAAGGTAGAAGGGGGACAGGAGACTTCAACAGTATCAGCATAAATGGGAAAATATTGTAATGTTAAATTTTTGTAGTATATTGGCTACCATTAGAGCAGCAAACACAAATTTCCAGATGTTTTTGAAGAGTCCAACAGTTATATTTTATATCTATGGCTGTAGTAACAATTTCTATTCAGCAGCCTAGAAAAACATCTCATGTCACAACAGGAAAGAAATATTACTGTGGGGTTTTTTTCTCCCTCATCCCCTATATAGCAATTCTGAATACTTCAGTCAATGCAAAACAAAAATGATGGTTTAAAAATTAAAACCACAGTCACTAGGGGCAGGACATAAATGTGCAGATGTTTTGTGATGTTGAAGAACTTTTCAGGCAACAGTCACAACGCTGTTGTGGAGAGGACTGGAAATCCATCAGTCGGACACTGTCAAAAGCATTCCCTAAGCTACGCTGTCAGAAAAGGCAGTTACCTTTTCATATTCCCTTAAGAAAAAAAAAAAAGAAAAAAAATCAAAACGAGAAAACCTACTCACAATGGCCTTTATATAGCTCTCACTATTTTATTAGCAAGGGATTGGCTGTAATCTGTTAATACAAGTGAGCAACTTATATCTAGAGTTTACTGGGCAACCTGTACAAGCAGAAAACTGCATTGTCCCAAAGCAGTGCACAAAACATCTATTTTCCTTCTCCGGGAAGGAAAATTTTTACAAGCTTATAAGCTGTTTCTGTTTCAGGCACCTCTGTGCCTTAATGCTGTTATACAAATGGCTGCCTGAAAATCTCGTATTTACCACACCTACCTGGCTAGACAAAGAGACATCATGAATAACAACAAAAATAGCAGAGGGCGAGTTTTTAAAGGCACTCATTGTAATCGGTACATTTAATGCCTATGCATGATGACAGACCTCTTGCCTCACAAGAGCTGGCAGGCACTTCTGCGAACACGCGTGTAGCACCGCGCCGTCCTGCTGGAGCATGAGCTTTTACTGTTGGCTCTCTCTACCACCTGATGGTTACAAGGATGGAAATAAAGGTCAGAAATATAAATGGATGTCAGCTCCTCCCTCTCTTGTTTATTTTACTTGCTTTAATTAGTAAGGTGAGATCACAGGTGAGGTTTTCTGCACTGCCTGGCACCGCTGTGCCTTGAAGGGTGCAGAAGGGTCTCCAACAGCAGCACGATTCCTCAAGCAACCAGAAACTCTCTGGAGCAAGAAAGCCATGGGCAGCTGTACCACTTCCTAGCAAAAGGCAAGGAAGACGCTATTAGTAAAGGTGATGTGATGGGAGCACTGGCTTGTGCAAGACAGGTGGTCCAGTGGGGAAAGGTTGGCATATGTTAGGGGAGGCGGGGATAGGGCCAGGAAGTGTGCAGCCGTGGGGAATCGTGGAGTTGAAACTGCATCTCTGATGGCCTGGCCTCTTTTCAAAGCCCCAGAAATTGCCTGTCATGTGTGGCTTGTGTCAGGTGTCAGGTACCAGTTTTCCAGAATGAAATGCACCATTAGCAGGTAAAGACAATTCATTAGGTGCAACATAGCAGAACTGTAATTAATTATTAGATATTACTTCTCACAAAATGCATCTCCAAGATCACATTGCATTAGCCACAATATTGGACTGATGGAGCATAAACAAGGGTAATGATAAACACTGGTGAACGGTGTTGGGAAGAGATGGTTATTAGGGTACCGGTGTGTTTCATGTGGGGTTTATTTAACAGGCTCATTAATGATCTGGAAAAGGAAGTGAATAACCATTTAATTAAGTTTGCGTTTGATACTAAATTAGAAGTTGCTGCAGACACCTCCAAGGGCAGTGAAATAAATCAAAAGGAGATAGAAGCATGTGCGGTAAAGAAGAAAATGAGATCTGGTATGAAGAAAAAAAGCAAGCTAATCTCTCTGGAAGCAAATAATCTAAAACGTAGCTATCAGTAGAGGAATTCTGGAGAAAGCAGTGTTGAAAGAGATGTAGGAGTGTTAATGGACTATATATTCCATCACAGCTCGGGTATATGTTTACAGAAGCAACGCATCAAGGAGCAGGAAGGTAATAGCCCTTCATTGTAGGGCTCTAGTGAGAACCCATCTATAATGCTGCACTCTGTTTTGGGCATCCTGTTATCAGAGAGATATAGACAAATTGGAATGAGTTCAGAAAAGAGCCATAAAAATGATCCCATATCTCTGGAGATAATGACTTATGAAGAAAGATCAGAAGAAGTAAATGTGTAAGGCCTTGTCTGAAAGATGACTGAAGTAGGGCAGGAAAATAGTCTGCAAATATGTGAAAGCAAAAAGGGAGGAGGGTAATTTATCACAGTAACTATTAGTAATAGGATGAAATAATAAGTAACAACAATAAATTTAAAAAGGGCAACTTCAGGTTGGGAGAAATTTCTGACAGTGGAATTTGGGTTAGTTTGCAGAGTAGTTTCCCAGGGGTAAAAGTAAAAGCTGCATTCAAGTCATTTAAAATCAAATTGGACAACTCACTAGAAAATGCACCCTGCTATAGGGAACAATCTTCCATTGCCTGGGGAATAAGCTGGATGACTTAATAGAAGATTTCACACTCGAGTCTTTATGACCGTGATATTTTTAATATGCATGGTCAACTATTTCAGGAAAGTATACATTTCTTCTGCTGTCAGGCCTGATAATACAAACACTTGCATGCAAACATAACTTTTAAGAAGGTAAGTAGCTCTGCAGACAGCACTGCACTGCTGACGTGCAAAAACACAAGCCTGAGCTCTTCAAGTTTTTGCAGGATCAGAGTCTTAGATCTTGCAGTTGTCAATATCAAGATGGTATATACAGGTAACCACATCATTTATGGGTAGGTGAAGAAGTGTGCAGAACATAAGATAGGGATTAGAAGCTCCGGTGAGGATGTATTATTATTATCATTATTGCTGTTGCTACTTATAAATGACTGGCACTGTGGAGTTCAACTCTGTTTCTTAACTGTTCACCTTTTTTCATCTCCTGCTTTCACCTCTGTGCAGAGTGTTCATTAGACAGTGTAAGACTGCTTTCTATACTCTGGTTTTTAACGTTTGATATTTTTAATATATCCTAAAATGTCTGTTGAATGAGAAAAGGGACAAGCTGAAGTGAAAACTTGACCCTCCCTCAGACAAAGAAGAGATGGCAAAGGCTATGGATTTAAATGAATATGAGGGTAACCCCATATTTTCCCCCCAATTATAATAATGCAACGTTGAATTCCATTCATTAGCAGCAGAGGCAAGCTCACAGGCATTCACATAGGTATGCTCCCTAAAACACCATGGGTTTTACATGTCGGTTTTTTTATGTTCTTGTTTTCTTCTCTTCCCTCCCGCCTCCCCCATGGGCTGTGTGTGGGGCTGGCAGCCTGGTGGTGCCGCAGTCCAACGCCCGAGCCTCGGGAGTCTCCAGCAAGGGGTCAAGCAGCAGCAGCTCCAGTGAATCCGAGACCAGCTCAGAGTCTGACTCAGAGAGCGAAAGCAGCTCCAGCGAGAGTGACGGCAGCAAGCCCTCGCATTACTCCAGCCCAGAGGTAAGGGCTTTGGCTCTCTCTGTGATTTAGGGCGGCAATCCGTTATTACACCCACTCAGACCTTTTTCCAGCCAAGCCAACACAAGGAGGCTGTGGGGAGATGCACAAAAAAATGGAAGAGAAAGGCCCAGGGATCCTCCTCCTGGCATGCTGTGAAATGCAAGTGGCAGGGGATCCTGGGGCAGATTAAAGCATTTGAAACAAAAAATAAGAAAGAAATAACCCTGTGATATTTTCCTCAAATTGGAGATGAGTGGAGTGCCTTGCAAGGCTCACAGCTTGCTTGAGGTTTTATGCGACTCTGCCTCCATAGCAATGGCTTGCTTAGTGCGTAAGTCCTGATGTGGGCTCCCAGCACTGCAAGGGAACTAAAGGCTTCTCTACACAGGGAAGCTATTATAAAATCAGTTTGAGGGTGAATTTTTAAAGCAAAACAGTTGTTTTTCACTCACGCACTTCCCTCACCTCACTCTAAGTGAATTGCTCTCTGCTACTGCTGCCTTTGTGTGATGTATTGTAATCTACATCCAAAATGGACTAACCTGAATTACTCATGGTGCAAAACATTAAGCCCAAACTTATCATCTGGAAAGCTAGTATTGAAAATTTCCACATGTAGACAAGCCCTAGCCAAATTACAATTAAGCTGCCAGTGCTGTGCCACCTTCTGCTTTCACCTCTGCAGAGTGCTCAACAGACACAACAAGGCTGCTTTCTCTGCTCTGCTTTTCTAGCAGGATTGACGTTTTTACATGTTTTGGTCAATACACACCTTTAGTATAAAACCATGAACTCCACAGCCACATCACACACATTAATATATGTAAAAATATTCAAAAATCTAGCAGCAAGATCGTAAATACACATGAAATACAGTCAGTGTATTTTCCTACTCCACATAAAGCATCCAATCACCAGACTCCTCCCCCCGAAACTATGCCTCACCTATTCTCTCACGCTGAAAAATTATACTGAATAACCAGCACGCCTTTCCTCATCTTTTGCTCGGTTATTTGGGGCCATGTTTCCTATCAGGCAAAATGCAGTACTCGCAGAAACATCCTTAATATATTTTTCTCAGGTTCTGTTCCTTATTTAACACTTATCTTCCTTTCTGTCTTTCCTTCACAGTACTTTCAGATCCATTTCCAGTTAATTTTCCTCTCACTTTGTCCCTTTCCTAAATCTCTCTCTCTGGTTCTCTTTCCTTTCGTCTCTGTTCTCTTCCCTGTTGCCCTCCCTGCACTACCCTACGTCTTATTTCCCATTCTGAGCTCTCTCATCCGACCCATTAAGACCTTGTTCTCTCTCTGCCTAGTTTCCCGCTGGAATTAGTGCAGAGATCTCGCGCTCAGCCTCTCCTCCCTCTGCGGGATCTCAGAAGGTGGAAGAAAAGGGACAAAGAGAAGAAAGAGAAGGAACCATTGTGGGGGGAAGGAAATACGAGATAAAAGGAGGAGAAGCATAGTACCCGGGAAGGGAGGAGTGTTTACTCTCTAGGCAGATACCCATGCTGCTTGGACCTGAGAGCAGCAATTCCTCAGGGAATGTGGGAAGTTAATTAACTGAGGCAGGTCGTGGATTTCATAAAGTCAAGCAGGGATCTGAGAGTCATCGAAACGTGGAGGAAGTGCCTCCTCTTAAGCATTTTATACATATCCTCTAGAGATCTGTGGAACTACTTTTGTACAGAGCCTGAGTTATCAGTGACCATTGTCACAAAACAGCTGCACTGCTCCAACAGATTGCTTGTCTCTTTGCATTATATTTGTGTGGTTTGCCTTCTAGGACATGCTGTATGCAACATGCTTATACGAAAATGTAAATGACTCAAAAAATGTGATGGCTGCAGTGGTTTTCATAGGTCATGCCTTGATGGGATATGGGAGAGGCCACACATGGATAGGGTCAGGTTGTCCCAGGGAAGTAGGATACCTGTGCTTTCCCCAAGGGCCAGTGCTTTCCCAGGCCCATCATATGACTGATGGCACCAGTTCAAAACATGCTTATGTGATGTCTGTGACTGGAAGTCCTGTCTGCTTTGCATTAATGCTTTAACTTATATTTATGCACCCAGTGAAGCCATCTTTCTAAAGTGTATGTCATGTTCTTACCCGGTAAATGGAGAGACATGTCCTTGGAAGCTCTTTAAAGGGAGGCCCTGTCCACCTAAATTTAAGTAGTGGACTCAGTTCCAGTCCTAGTCTTAAAATGAATTTCATCTGTTGGATAAGACAGAAAAAGCAAATACACCTTTGCTTTTGCTTTAGCATAAACTGATAAATTCAGCTACAATGAACTTGCATACTCCAGCACAATGCTGGGCAGGAAATCCATATTTCCAGGTTGGGAGGAACTTAATCTGGAAATCTGCAGACCGTTATGAGGCCTCCATTCTTTTTTTTTTCCATAATCTGAAATATTATATGCATATACTCAAAGATTTTTATTTCTACGACAGTGTGTCTTCTGCATTTGAGGCTATATAGAAATTCAATTGCTGTTTCATTTCTTCTGTATTTTTTCCTCATCTCATTTTGAGATCTTTGAGTTGTTCTCAGGTGTCTAAATGCAGTTGCCTAGAGTGCAAAAGCAGCTCATTGTAAAGCATATATATAAAATAGATTAGATGAATTGCACCCTAAAAGTGTCTGTTTCTTTCCATTGACTATTTAGAGGCTGTAGTGACTAGCTCAGCTGTCTATACTTTATGTCTGCAGTAAACTAAGAATAATGGCTGAGCTAGAACAGGAGACAACATTCAGACTGGTTTCAGTGATGTGGACAAATTAAGGTGCCTCAGACATTAATGTGAGTAGTTACAGTTTTGTGGACTGCCAAACCTGAAATTATGAACAAGGGACTGAGGCTTCTATCTCCTGTTTCTTTGCTGAAGTCATGAATTCTTTGCATGACCTTAATTAACGTCATAAATGAGGACTCTGGAAAACAATGACGTCTTGTCCTTGCAATTATTTCAGATGGCAGAAAAAAACCTTGGGTGCTAAGTCCATAGAAAGAGCTGCATTTCAAAAGCTAAGAATTTGGTTTGTTTGTTCTTTGTTCCACTGAATTATCCTGCAGACCTTTAATAAGGCTGAATCTGGTTAGGCAACCGGGAATTCCCACTATGCAGGGAGGACTACGGGGGAAAATGGGCAGGAAGGAAGCGGAGAAGCCATTGCATGGAACAAAGTGTCAGTGGCTAGTCAACAGTAACCAGGCCAGAAGAGAGAGGTGTCCTGTCCTGGGCCCCTCCAGCCCCACGCACCAGATGCAATGTCCTTTATAGCTTCTGCTGTTGTGACTAGCTCACAACTGTTAGAGTTTTTTCCTCTTTTTCAAGGATTCAGATGTACTTTTTGTCCATGCTTATTCCGTCATCACAGGATATACTCTTTCGTCTCAAGTCCCTATGTTGTGACTGACCAGGTCAAAGCTGAAGTGATTTGTAGGGTTATGCTCTTCCCCACCCTCCTCTCTCATCAGCAGAGAGCCACCACCTGACCACTGTGCATCAAGTCCTTCCAGTGCCTGGACATCAGTACCAGTGGCTGAGGAGCCACTGCCTGTGAATCCCTGCTGTTCCCTCAGGTGCTCTCTGGCATTGGCTCTCTTCTCTTTAGCTCAGGAAATAGGAAGAATGTGTGTATCTAACAGACTAGCTAACTGGTGAGCGTGCTCCTGTCACCTCACCAGCCTTTCTTCACTGATAGATTTCACTAGGGAGGCAGGGGAAGAAGAGTTGTAATTTTAGGGTTGTGGGGTAGGAGGGGTATGTTTTCTGTATCTGTCTGGTTTTCCAAAAAGTTTTTGCTTCCCATCTTATGTATAGCCATGATTCGATTTCCTGACTGGTACACTCAGAAGAAATGGGGATTTTACCACTAGACCAACTGTAGACAACATCTTTACCTTTGCAAATAGGATTCGTGGGCTTTAGGTGTCCTGTGGACTACTTTTGACAATGACTACAAACTAAACTTTCCCTTCCCTCCAGAAAACTCTTTGTGGGAGGAACCACCTCTGACAGTATATGTGTGCCGTGCCTAACACATGGGAATCCCCAGTTCTAATTTGATAAAGCGCTAGCAGCAGTGCTAATAGTAGCAATAAAGTAGTAGCAGTAATAATCATCATCATCTTCATCATCATCATCTATGCCTTAAATACAATGAAGAGGCACCACATTGTTATGGGGATTGCCCTGAATGAAATCTTTAATAGCAGGGCAGCACAAGCAAGTTATCATAAGGGTAAACTAGTATGTGGATTTACAATAGGCGGAGTGTACTGCAGGGATGGCAGATAGCTCAGTCCTACCCCACAGTGGGCTAAGTACATGCACATATTATAGGCTATCTAATCTCTCAATGAAAGTGGTGTCATGCTTCAAGTTTCCCATGGTGTTAGCTACACCTTAGGTCCCTCTTTGTCATAACAAGCATAGAGTGACCCCATTACACTTACATTGTTTAACAGCCCTTTACCCCAGAAAGTGTTTCTGGATAACGTTTTGACAAAGGTTTCTTTTGGAAGCATGCCACTCGTGCCTCTGGTTGCACTTGTAGCCTTGAAGAGATCTGAGATATATAGACATGCTGTGTGGGAGTCATCCCACCTAAATTTGGACACTTCTACTGTAGATACCTACATCTGCTCATCACCTCAGCCTCCCCTTCACAGTCGGTGGAAAGGAATAGACCTTTTTAGGGCCCAGCTCATCTGGCCTGTTTCAGATGTCTATTTCAAGAGGGAATTTTTCACATCCTAGAAGAGTAGTCCACTGACTGGAGAAGGAACTCATTGACTAGCTCAGATATAGCTGTCCAAGTTCTACAGATGAATCCACCCACAATTTTTAAGGAAGTGTATCACATCCTTCTGTTTCTCGATGAAGCCTGGCACATGTGTATGTCTGTGGTACATTGGTCCCTGAAACTATCTTTGTCTTGTAAAGTTTCCTGGTTTGGGTTTTCATGCCAAACCCATATTTCACTGCAAGTCGGCTTTATCACAGTCTGTTATTCCTATTAGTACTGCCCATCTGGGCACCACCAGCTTTACCCCAATTAAAGACTACCCAGTTCTCTACAAGGCCTTGAGGGCAGCATATTTCCATGGCACAAAAAACAAGGGACAGAGACCATTCTGCTATTTGATCACTCTGGATATATTTTCATATATATTTCCAATCTTACATGCTGCTGAAAATTTACCGCTTTGAGCAAACCAACTTTTCTTCCATAGAATGGTATGTGACATGCTCAGCGGGGTGATGTGGACTGGAGAATTAGGGATTTTCTTTTTCTCCCACAAATAATTGTCATTAGGCATGTAAAGTGGACAGGCAAAAACTTTCAAGTGAATTTTCCCAATCCCTTTTTTTACCAGGCCTGCTCTTCATTCTTGGCTGTCATGATTTCGTTCTCTCGCAAGGTACCTTGTTTTTTTAAAGGATTTCAAAGTACAGTACTTTTCAGTTGTTAGAGCAATCAGTTGAATAAATTACTTCCGAAAGTGAATTGGCATCACTCATGTACACTGACAATCTCAAATATTCCAAAACTGTATCAGGACCCAAAAATAGTGAGAAAAGTTTTAGAATTCTGATTTTTTAAATTTGGGTTCTTTTAATTTACCTGATGGGCTGCAGACTTTTTACTTTTAGCAAATGCATCTTAAAGGGTTTTTTTATCAGATACATCTTAAGGGGTTTTTTTTCAGTAGCCACAAGGATTTGAATTTTTATTTAAATAAATCCCAGAAGTGCATCTAAGCCCATGATTCTGAGAGCTGAGGCTTTAAGAAAAAATAATGAGTGTCCTGAAACTCCTGACAAAATTAGTAAAGCTGGCAACATTGTTGATCCTTCTTATTAGACTTCATAGTTGGCTTATAGGTTGGTGGGACTGCAGTTATTCTGCCTAAATAGCAGACATAGCACTCTAGGAAAGTACCACGTTGCCAAGTTACGACACCGTAGCAGTTAATCACTGTTTTCTGCTGGTTTACTGTGATCCCTTGGAATCCATATTTTGTGAACCACTGTTTTCAAGAATTACAAGGTACATAAAGAGACAGAATGGGATGTAACAGAAAAGCTGGAAGTTTTTTTGAATTTTCAAGCTGCCCTCACTCTGACCTATACTTATGGGCAGAGGTGTATTTTTCCCCACGTGCTTCTGATGTACGTCCTTTTCTTAAATACACCTGAACAGTGGAAAGACTTCCCTGTATAGTGAACCTTTTATTATATATCTAGTAAATTCAGTATGTGCACAATGAATGGCACCAAACAAATCTATCTGTATTTTCAGCAGCAATCAAAAAAATGCTGTTTATTTTAGATAAAGAGTTAAGAGTTGTAAAAATATATCTTCATCCAAAAGAAATACTGCCCATCCATTTTCAAGATTTACAGCTCAGGAAAGAAATTCCTCATGTAAGTTATTAGGGAGTATGCTTAAGAAAAAAATAAACTTAAGGCAATCCAGCAGACTTCCCATAGGTATTGGCTAGCTCGATGATGAGTAAATTAGACACTTTTGCGAGAAGGAATATTTGTATTATATGAATTCCGATGTCTAACTTTTTTGCTTATTTTAGGAGCCTTTGCTCCATGTAGACTGAATACAGCCCAGTGATCCTGGAGATGCCCTTGGCTATGCAGGAAACCTGTGTTGCCCTCAGGCACCTACTTTAAATAAGGAGTTAAGAGACTCTTTTAAGTTAGAAACTGTGGATATTCTCTCTTAGGCAAACTTTCTTCCAGAGCATTGACAGTTTTCATGTTAGATTCATGACACGCTTTTTGATTATTCATATGCAATAGCCTACTGGATCAAATTTTGGTTCCAGTTAGGGAAATTAGGAGACTTTTCACATTGGCTTCTGCGGGCTTAGGTTATAGCTGGCCATCTACTCCATCATTTATTTCTTTTGGGGTTTTTTGCCTTTCCTCTTCATTTTATGACATTCAAATTACTGATTGCAAGAAGCACTAGAAAACACTTGCACATTGTTCTGAAATACCATTGTCTGAGCTGTGGTTACATTTGAAATCATAATTATCCCACTTCTTCACTGTCCAAACACCATTATGTTTTAGAAGCTCTCTTATAACTTGATCGTGTTGTGACAGGAACAAAGAGAAAAACTAACGGCCGCACAATACTCACAAAATGAGCACTTGACAATACCACCACATAACAAATGTTTGTGGAATCTCACAGGATTATAACGTCAATATCAGACAGATTACATGAACCGCCTGGTTAGCCCTCCAGCTCCCCACTACATGCCTCTTTGTATGCTTTTTAAATACTTTTCATATTTATTGCAGTGGCGCAGGACACAAAATACATATCGCTAGCTTTCCTACTAGCTATCCTCCCTTAGCCTCAGCCATACCCCTGCCTTGTTTTCCTCCTTTCCTATCGCCATTATATTCTTTTCTGTTTGGAAACTTGGGAGCGTTTCCCAGTAAAGCCGATGCCAGTAGTGCTGCGTGAATCATCCTTAGAAATGATGAATCACGGAAGCCGTCCTCCTTCCCAACCTCATTCAGAAACCGAAAATAGCCCCACTTGCATGGCATGCCCCATGTCTCCCACCCCACCACACAGGACCAGTGCCAGGGGGTTGACGCGGCTTGGGGGCGGCTCTTTGACCAGAGGAAAATCTCTGCGGTACCAGGAGGGACCCGGCGTTTCGGTCTCCCTGAGGGAGCCCCAGGGTGAGGGCAGCCGGGTCTCAGCACTAAGCTCGTTGCCATCTGTTTCCCTTTCAGCCCGAGCCGCCCTCATCCAACAAGTGGCAGCTGGACAAGTGGCTGAATAAAGTCACCCCGCACAAAGCACCCATCCTGACCCACCATGACGGCCCGGCGCTGGAGGCCCATCCCTACTACGGCCGTGTGAAGGGGGAGCGGCAGGAAAGTGAGAAGACCCCAGCCGCCGGCCCAGCCGAGCAC
>NW_008824775.1:496364-498115 GCF_000699105.1 Pygoscelis adeliae
GGTCTGAGTCGGAGCGGGGGGAGCGCCCCCTGCCCAAGGCACCAGCGGCGGCTGGGGCCGAGCCGCACACCAAGGACACGGGGACCGGCACCGCCAGCAAACCCCACAGCGGCTGCAGTGCCTTTGGCTCCATTAATGCCAGGACTAGTAGTGAAATAGCAAAGGAGCTGGAGGAACAGTTTTACACCCTGGTTCCTTTCGGTAGGAATGAGCTCCTGTCTCCTCTGAAAGACAGTGATGAGGTAAAGTCACTGTGGGTCAACATTGACTTGGCTCTTTTGTCCAGGATTCCAGAGCGTTTGCCCGAAGAGCCACTGGCCATGAGCGCCGGAGCAAACCAAGCGGCCAGCCTCCCGCAGAGTAGTAGTGCTGACCCCCCTGCAGAGAAGGGTTTACCAAAATCTAGAAGGAAACGCAAGGTGAGCTTCGGGAGGACCGATCGGGGCGGGTAGGGGGGCCTCCGGCAAGTGGGAGGCAAGCATCGCTTGCGCCCGTGTCCAGTGCTCGATGTCAGTGTCTTCTCTAGACCAGTGCTTCGGAGCTGGGCTTTGTCCCTGCTTGCTGCGTAGAAACTGGCCAAGCCTCAGGGGAGATGCCATTCCAGGAGGTGATGAAAGTCCTGGCTGCGAGGGATCACAGCCCCTTGGAGACAGCGTTTGCTGCTGGCACGCAGCTTTCCACATCTTAGCAAAGATACTGCCTTTTAGTAGGATAGTATTCTCTCAGGAGGCTTCTCTCAAAACCTGAGCATTTGGAGGTGATGCTTAGGTCGGCAAAGGGAATATAAACAGCTATCTTGTCACGGTCTGCACGGTATCACTGCATGTGTCGAAAAAGGAGAGGCAACGTCTTTTTCCCCCTCAGATTGTCAACAAGAGGCGAGTCCTTCAGTCCCAGCAGGGAGCCCTGGCTTCATGGGGTATGCACTCGCAGAGACCTGGGACCTGCCTGGCTCTGCAAACTACCTCCCTCGCACCCCCATGGCCCCCTTTTACCTCAGGGCTCTCATACAGCTGTAAGAAGTGGGGGTGTAGTCCATTAGCTGCCCCCTCCCCAGCAGCACCGTCACAGCAGCCAGGTGGGCACAGCCCTCCGGTCACATCCACCCCTCCGCCCTGCTTCTCCCGCTTTCTGAGCTGCTGGTGGTGCCGGGGAGAAAGCCCCCTCCAGCCCACGGCCACAGATGTCCACCGAGGAGGCTTTCTGGTCCATTTGTACTGATCTGACCGCAAAAGTCACTCTGAACTGGAATCGCCATCTGCCCAATTTCTGGACAGTTTTACTGTGCAGTCATCTGTTGCCCTCTGAGGTACTGTATGTGTGCAGATTGATCTGTACATTTTGGGGGACCATTTATCTAAAGCAGTCTTTCCTTTTTTTATCTTTTTTCATTTTTGGGGGTTTTTTTTAGTATCTGAAAGGTGGCAGTATCTGTTTGATGCGTTTGTCTGCATTTTCTTTAGGAAGTAGCATGGAAGTGATTGCACAGTACAAAATGATGGGGAACAGGCCAAGAAAGAGTGGCAGAAGCAAAAGATTTATGTTTTGCGCCATAGGAGATGCCAGCGTGATAGTGCCAGGCTGTGCACACAGAAGGAAGCAGGAGGACACAATAGAAGAGCAAAATAAATGCAGTCACGCTAGAAATGCTTAATCCGACTTTCTGTGGCACATATTATCTTTTACTCTTCTGTCTTAAAGCATTGCTGTTGTTGGTGGTTTTAGTGATATAATAAATACAAGGCATTCCT
>NW_008824775.1:498174-502686 GCF_000699105.1 Pygoscelis adeliae
CTCAGCCTGGAATAAGACCCTCAATGGGACAGTTGCCATGCAAACTCACAATATGTGATCCCCCTTCCCAAAAGACTTTAAGAATAAGACTAATAAGAATGGATTATCAATCAGGCGTAACTGCAAAATTAGAAAGAGGTCCTTATTGCTTCCACCTCTGTCATGATCTCAAGATGGGCAACGTAGAGACAGAGAAGGATGGTTAAGCACACTGAGGTGTGAGAACAGCTTCACTCCTGTGGAGTATAAGCTACAGTGTTAACCCCATAGCAGCAGCTATAGTGGCAGTGGATAACATAAAAAATGTTGTTACCATGCAGCAAGGTAATAAATACAGCAGAATCAACAGTTCACAAGTAAAACTCAGCCAGCACTGGCAACTAGAGAAGTGTTAGAAGTGGAAAAGGATGTAGACTTACTAGGAGGTTGGGAAAGCAGAGCCTTTGGGAGACAATGGTATAGAACCTAAGGGTCACAAGATGAAATTAAATAGTGGCAGCAACACTAGCTATGTTCATATTAATAGGTCAGATAGGGCCAGGGTCCAGCCCCAAGCGGTGGCACACAGTCATCCATCCTCTTTGTTTAATTGTTAGCATGCTAGCTAACGTGGTTTTAGCCTGGGCCAACTTCTGTTCTTCCAAATGCTGTCTGACTCCCACTCGGTACTGCACAGATTAAGGTCCCTTCCCAAAAAGCAGTCCAAATGTGGCATGCCCTGGTGTGAAGGAGTGAGATGAGTGCATGGGTCTGAGCTGTGCCATGCCGGCTGGCCTCAGGGCCAGTTGCTGATCTGTTGTATTTACTAGTAAGGCCATAGTCACCGCTGCCAAGAAAAGACAGGGAGAGACAAAAGAGGTATGAGGTTGAGGACTAGGCAAGAGAAAAGCGCACAGGAGATGGGCAAAGAGGGCAGTATAAAGAAAAGATATCCTGAGGTGCAAGTGGGGAAGTGGTTGAAACAAGTCAAGTTTTATATTCTACTCCTTTGTTTACACACTGCCTCTTTAGATTTTAGTTTTTTAAGACATGGACGAATCATCTCTGATCCACATTAGGTATATGCTCAAAGAAAGTGTCATCATTAATACCAAAATTGCCAGAAAATAACAGCCTCTGACTTGTTGAAATACTTTTGGATCTGTAGTAAATCCAAAACCTACAAGATCGTTATTTTTCTCTTCATTCAGTGTGAGAATGAGGAAGAGTGCAGAGACATCAAGAAGACTCATTTAGAGAGAGAGGGTTCTTCACGATTAACTGCCTCTGCCCATAGCATCACAACAGCAAATCACTGCAATGTGAATGAAAATAGGTAAGCATTTTCCTTCTTATTTACCACTGAGTCATACAACTAGTTGCAGTTTAATGCCGTGTGTTATTTTTTCCTTTAATAGGATTTATTTTTTAATTATCACATTTTATGTTGAAAAATTGCCCACTGCATTCTCCTTTCTTCTGGTTTAATGAACATGTTAGCAGCTCCTGACACATTTATATACTCGCATTTTTGTCCTATTGCACAAAGAAGTTGTGAATTCAAATGCGAGGCTTATGGAATGAGTAATTATAGCTAGGGCAGTGTGATCATCGGAGATATATTCCCAAACACCGTGTTGTAGGTACCAATGCACATAGATGACCATCTTACAACCTTTTCTTTCCTTATAGTGTTACAAGTTTCAAACTTAAAGTTTGGCTGTATCTGGGTTTAAATACAATTATCTATAAACTCTGTGGAAAAGACTGAGAAGAATATTCATAACAATGCCTGCAATACTCAGTTTCAGAATATATTTGAGATCCAGGTTTTTTTAGATTACAAGCAATCTATTCTGTGTAATTAGTGGGTATTTTAAGACAAGGAACTCAGACTTTAAAAACAATCAGATTTTCAAAGGATGCAGGGCATGAAACAAATTATGAATATTTAGCATTTGCTGGCATGGTTTATGCACACAGACCCCTATCAATGTCAGATTCATCATACTGAGTTTCTCTGGAGGCTTCCAGCAGTCAAACTTAGACATGCATCTTTTCAGAGTTCAGCTGCGTGCTGCTTAGTACACGCTGGTCATCAGTATTTCAAAAAAAAAATCATTTTCTGGTAGTATCAGGGTATCTCTTGGGGTGGAACTGCTAAAATTAGAGAATAGTTGTATTTATTGCAGTAGGCTTTTCTGTTGTACACATCACTGATGAGTTTGAGCAATTCTTGTCATCAATACTGGAAAAAATCATGGAGAAAACTAATATATATAGTGCTTATTCAAAAATATGCATTCGATTTCTTTGTCCTGACATGTCACATATGTTTCATAAAGTGAAAACAATACACAGAACAGTTTGTTTTATTGTAGGTGATTGCATGCAGGCATGCCATTCCTGTTACCGCAGTGTCATATGTTTTACATCGCATTCATTTTCAGAGAATAGCATGGCTGTCATAGCTTACTATGTCACAGGGTTAATTCAGTGCTTCCTGGAAGCGGGACAATAATTTGTGCTTTGCTTGACATTATATTCAATACTCCTGGTAGCAACTGTACATTAAAGAAACAAAGAAGAAGGTCTTAAACGTATATTTGCCTTCTAATTCTTCCCTGGTCTGCCCTGCTTCCAAGATGTTTCTGTGGTTTATGCTACTGTACGGCATGATATCAAATGCTAATATTCCCACAGCTGAGGATGGGCTACTGAGGCTGTAGCTAAACCAGCAGTGCAGATATCAGGACCTCCTGTCCCTCTTGCAACCATCAACTGCTCATGCCGGCACATCCCCCCTCCAGTTATGCCACCATAGCTGTCTGTGAGGCTCTTCTGTAAATTCACTCAAGAAACTTGTCTGAAACCAGAACTCTTTCTTCTTTTTTTTTTTTTGGCCAGGTTATTATTATTCAGCTCCCAGCAGAGCCACACAGACAGTTTTGACAGCACAGCTGAGGGCTGGTAGCAAAGAGAGGAGCAAAAACACCTTCAGACATGAGCATTTTCTACTGTGGAATTACAGTCTGAGGTGCAGACTGAGCAAGGCCCTGTTTGACAAGGAAGGCTGCAGCGTCAAAAAACATCAAAACCCCAAATATCTTGCATCTACGTCGGGTGCCACAACCTGCCCACTCCCAGCAGACCAGAGCTCGCTGCAGGTTGTTACGCCCAGCTTCTCAGTATAGGATGATTGTGCTGCTGCAGTTTGCCTGCTCACAATACACTTAGGTGGGCCCTACGCAATCTGCCAAAGGCCATGTAGAAGGTCTGCAGCATAACTACAAATTGCAGCTGCTCCTTGCAAGCTCTGGGCCAAGCTTTTGAGGCTTGGGTACGCTTCCAAAGAGCTATGGTTTCTCTTGGATGCATTAGGCCTGCACTTTGACAGTGATGTATGGCTAGTCAAGGCGTGGGTTTATGTTTGAAAGAGGAAAAGAAATGACAGCATCGGCCTGCACATTCCAAATAGTGCTAAAGATCTTATTTTTCTTAGGGGGAGAAGAAGGGCACAGTTGTGCATCTTACACACCCTGATTCTTGCTTTCGTAAACAGGATTGATCATTAAAGCAAAAGAGTTCACATTGTGTTTTAAAGGTACTACACTGTGGGAAACAGGAAAGGTTCTGAATTATGATTCATGGCTTCTTTCACAGCTAGTTTTTAAAGACTTGCCAGATAAATGGACAAATGTATGATAAGAGCACATTTAATTAGCTCTGTTCTCTGAAATGATGTGCAGAAATAAAGTATAGTTTGTACCATATTCTTTTTTGCGATTCCATTAAGTGTATACTGTCTGATACAGTAACTATAAAGAAGTGAGAAATGTCCATAAAAAGTAATAGGCTGAATAAAGAGGAATGTGACAGGGAAAGGTATTGTGTTAAAATAGTCTGCCTGACCTTAATCACAGTTTTAGTCTTAATGCAAACTGTCTCCTTAAAAAAACTTTTATTTTGTGTGTGTTGCTTTAAGATTTTCAGCTAAATATTTTCTTCAAATTAGTGCATCTGAAGTTTATTTCTGGGCATATTTTTACGGTCTGTCTGACTTCTCCTCATCCAAAGCTTCTCCCAAATAAATGAAAGCGGAAAATACTGTCTGTGTTGCAGCGTTCTTCTTTAGAAGACGGAGCAGCTCACATTTCTGTGCGTCTACTGTTTGCATATGTTTCCTTTTGTCTGTGGTACCAGCCTATCTTTCTTTGTCTTCAAAATCTGTATTAGATTAGTATAAACAGTGCTACCAAAGGCTGGGCATTGAGCACAAAGACAAGCCAGTCATCTTTAAACACATTTCCTGTTTTAGTTCACATATGGTTTTATTGCCATGGCTTATAAATTGTCACCTGTAATGGTGAAATAGGGCTCCATAACCTGAACTTACACTTCAGAGCCTAATCTTTGTCTCCAGCTATCCCTTAAGAAATGGTGAGCAAGTGGCCATTTATCTCTGTATTTTTTTTTCAAGTACTCTGATACAGACTTTATATTAACTCCAGAATTACAATTTGCCTTGAAGGG
>NW_008824775.1:502703-525127 GCF_000699105.1 Pygoscelis adeliae
GAAACATGATACAAATTTGTAAATGAACTCTTGGTCCCAATACTGTAAGCTTGTTTCCAGATACCAATAGACTTTATCCTGCCAGCAGGTTTTAAATTCAAAGTTTTGGTAATATATAAAACATTTACCTTTCTCAAAGCCAGCTTTGTGACACTCCATTACTGTAATTTCCATTTCCAGCTTGGCAATACCAATAAATAAAAATGAGAAAATGCTTCGGTCACCCGTCTCTCCCCTCTCTGATGCATCAAAACACAAATACTCCAACGATGATTTAACTTCCTCCAGCAGACCTAATGGCAGCAGTCTATTACCTTCCATCTCCTCCAGCAAAAAACATAAGGGTGAAATCCAGTCACAGCCACATCCCGGAGACTTCAATGTAAGTTTATGCTCTTGTTCACAATATAAAGCCTAGCTGTGTATTTTTCACTTTGTATTGCAGTCTGTGATAGTTTTGCAGAATGTTATGCAAAAAAATTGTAATAATGAATGTTTTATTGTAAGTTCAGTTTTTCTGATTTGGAGTTTATCAAGGCACAGAAGAGAGTAAAGAGGGCAGGCTGTAAAGTAGGCAAATACCAAAGGCTACGTAAGCAAGAGGTAAAAGCTAATGGCCCAAAACAAATGGATTTAGGCCTCCAGAGTATTGCTTGGGCATGATGCAAGCCCCCTACATCCAAAAGTATGGTGCATAAGGCCTCTGCTGTATAAGGCCTCTACTCAGCCGCTGCCTAACCATGAGTGTGCCTGCAGACAAGTTCTCCTACATGTCTTACAACCAACTTTCTCAGACGTTTCTACTTACTCTTGACACCGATGAACAGCTTAGCACCAGCCTCACGACTCAGCTCCATCAGAGCCCAGGTATTCAGATACCTATGAGAGAGTCGTGGTCACACTAAATGTGTCCAGAGCCCCCTTCCAGATAAGGCTGTATTACTGCACCGCATGGTAGCTACTGCCTTCAGAGCACAGAGAGGCAGGAGCGGATGCTGCCCCCATTTATGCATGAGTTCTGCAATTAGGATGCTGGAGTAAAGAGCCTGTTAGCTCTTCTGATTGAGGGAATTCACATATCTCTCTCTCTCACCTCTCAAAATCATACCCTACCCTCCAGCCTGCAGGACGCTGCCGGTAGAAGATCAAGGGCAGAATATTGTCACATCCTCCCCTTGAAGCTGTTCTGCTTTGTGTGAAATACCTAGAAGCAATTTGGGTACCATCATATTGATGTCCACTGCTGGAGCATCTAGTCAAGCTGTTAGGGCACTCTGCTGCTGCTAGAAAGGCCCATGCTCCTCTCCTTGCTACAAAACCTGTTTATATATTTTATCCTATATCTATTTGTTGTATTTGTTATTTGATACATAAGAGGCTTCAAAAGCCTAAGTATTAGTGCTCAAGCAACTTTCAGGAAAACAAACCACCTGAGTTGTAGCAGTGGTCTCTTCCAGCTACTTTTGCTGTGGGGATAACTGGCCCCACAGTATATATTAAGTATACATGTATATACTTAAAGATATTTATTTTTTGAGAGTGGAGGGGGAAGTAGTAACTATAATCTTAATTTTGGACACTTTTTAAAAACCAAGTTGTCACAAATTGTGTGTTTCAAGAATATCTCGCAGATGCTTTTGGTAAATTGAAATAAAATTAATTACATAAAAATATTTCAATAAAAAGGCATTTTAACATATCATAGTAATTAATTTATTTTTTCATGGATTAAATGTAAATTTTTAAACATTTTAACTTCTAAAACATAAGTTTAGAGGTTTATAACCCATTCAGAATTATAATGATATGATTCTTCACTGGATATCTTGAAAACAATTTAAATTCCTTCACAGGCAAATGTGCTGGAAATCAAAAGTAAAAGGTGATTGCTTTATGATCCACACCCTTAGCAAATGCATTTCACTGAGATTTTCTGCATAGCCTAGCAATGCACCATTTGGTCAACATTTTAACAACCTTTGCAATAAAATTCTTATGTATCTGGTTATTCATCTGAAAACTTAAAAAAAAGCTGAACTGATCTGGATGTGCCATATAGAAGATGAGAGCTCACGAACTACAAATGTTAAAGTTAGCTTTGTTTTATCCCAACTTCCCATCTGGCATCTAACTGGCACGCCCAAGTGGTCCTTTGAAATTCTGTCAGAGACCACAAGCCAGGGAGTGGCTTTTATCCATTTGAGCTTTTTGTCCATTTCCCTATTGCGTTTCTGTCTGTCACCCGACAGAGAAAGAAGAGTGTTTTCTGGCAGTGGTTATCAACTAAAAACAACCTGGGGCCCTCTGCTTTGCACTGTACCAGCACATGGTAGCCCACACAGGAGGTCACTCAGTGGGACGAATGGCTCATGAGGCCACATGAAGAACAGGGCTGCAGCTGAGGGAACGCGTGAGACCCTGCCAAAAGACATGAGCTTCCACTGTGGCACAGAGCAGTGATCTTTCAAGCTGATCAGGGGCCCAGAGCAGAAAGAAACCTGGACCTTGGGCTACAAATTCATACCGCATAGGCACATCAGCAGTGCAGCGTGAAACAAGACAAACAAGTGAGCCTTGCTCTCCTGAGGCAAGGTACAATGCTAGTTTGGCAGCTGAAGACTAGAGATATAACTTGATCTTCTAAATGACCACAACAGATCTATTATTTAAAAATTTCACTTACTGTGTTTCAGCGTGTTTTGATAGCTACTAATAGTTCAGCTCCATTTCTTCCGTATATCACATTGAAACTCGAGCCCTTTAGAAAGTGCTCTGAGCAATATCTGTAAATTTGTGGCTATCAGTGACAGGACAGTTATACATACTCCCTGCTGAAATAGTAGGAAAGCTAACTGCCAATTTACAATGCAATGCAAAGACGCTCTGTTGTTTATTAGTTGCTTTTTTGAAGTTAGTAGCCAATTCCTCAATGTCTTCTCTGCTGTTCGTTGTCTAGAAAGCAATTCACATGAATTCAGAAAATGTTCTTCTCTGCAATAAGCCCCAGTCCCAAACAGAGCCTTGGTCACCTCTGTCCAGCACACCCAGGGACTGCAGAAGGACAAAGCTTATCTTCGATGATATGTAAGTACAGATGACTTTAAAACAAAGAAAACAATGTCATTTTCTCCGTTTAAAGAGAGAAAAATGCAATTTGTCCAACAGGAACTGAGACATGGTCAGAAGTATTATATTAATACTGTACATCGAGAAATGAATGAGACATACTATATAAACTCTAATTTTTCATAATAAATTAAGCCTCTAATCATCAGGGAGAAGTAAGGACTGGCTGTTCCCTAAAGGACGGGGAGCCAGGAGCCAAGGGGCAGAACACAGCTGGCAGGGTGGGGGCCGTGCCAGCCAGGGGTCCAGTCCCACAACACCCAAGCAAGGTGAGCAGGGCAGGCCCAAAGGTGGAGTCAGGTTCAACCAAGAGCCTAGATCCTCAGGCAAGTCCATGGTGATGAGGCAGGTCCAAGGTCAGGCCAGGAAGTCAGGTCAGGATCAGGTCCGGTGAGGGTCAGACACAGCCCAGTGACTGCCAGGTGTGCGTAGTGATGAGGCAGGTCTGAAGTCCAGCCAGGAAGATGGTCTCCAGGTCAGGGTCCAGATCAACAAGGGCCATGGCCAGGCACAAGCATGGCTGTGAAAGGGCTGAAGACAGGCACACTTAAAATGAGTTGGACAGGGAGTGAAGGCCCAGACCTGAGCTTAAATAGATTTCTTCAGCCCATGGGCAGAGAGGGGAGGCCCCACATGAGGCAGGACAGGGCCATTAAGGCTTTATTAGTACCCTTGAGGCTCTGGCATTAATTATGCACACATCAGACTTAATACATACAGAACCATAGCAAGGCAGGGTGACAGGGGCACCCTTCTTGTGCACTCTTTGGAACAAGGGGAGAGGACACATGGCAGCCTTGCATCCCTGAGCCTTGACAGCTGCTGCTGTCATTGCTAGTGCTGCTCAGAAAATGGTATCACAAAGGCAGGGTGAGTAGGAAGCAACAGTGGGTGGCATGAGTACCTGGAGGGATACCTGGCCCTCCCCTCCTCCACTACATCCTTCAAACATCCCCTGCTCTCCTCCTCTGAAAAGAATTTCAGCCTGTAATTGTCTTTCTTTTCTTTTTGGTAAATTAAAATTGCTGGTTCGTTTCCCAGGGTCATTTAGGTTGTGGTATTATTTAGATGAGGTATAAAGATGAAACTGAAGGTTGAAATCCTAGTATCTAGAAAATCCAGATTCTTTTTGACTTGCAATTTTCTGGCCTGAAAATACTGATTTTTCTAGTGTAGAAGAGGTTCTGTTGAAGCTATGCCTCAGACTGCCTGGAGCAAATACAGCTCTGTAAGCTGTGTGACCTTGACGCGCCTTTCGTACTCCCAGACTTTCACATACAACATCGCTAACTCTTTTATACCAAGGGAAACCCTGGGAAAACAGCCCTGTTTCCTCAGGAGCTGCTTCTTACCAGAACTGGAATTTAACAATAATAATAATTGTAATAATTATAATGTTTATTCACACCACCTGCTCTCAGGGACAACTAGAGGGACAGCAGCCTCTCATATAGAGAATCCAGGTTTCCTACTATAAGGCATAAATAATTCCCATAGACTTCAAAAGGACGTAACTGTTTTGTTTGTCAAGAAAAGACTGATGAGATTAATGTCTGTGTGTATTCCTGGCAGCCATAAGGAGATGTAAGTTGAATAAATGTAATCAATTTTTCTGCCCCTTTTGGAGAAAACTCCTCCCTGTACATATATATATATTCCTATTTTCCCTCTTTCTCCACTTCCCTCCATGTTATTTTTTAACTCTTCCAGTGTATTTATTCAACAATCTCCACTGAGGAAATTTGAAACTGTTCGGAAGTACTACCTAACTCTTCATATCTCTTAGAATACTTTATAATCTATAATTTACTTGCAACTGTTCAATTCTTCTGCAGTTTATACATGTACATATAAGGCAGAAAGGTATTAGTGTGCCTGATAAAAGTCAAAATTGTAGGACGTGCTCATCTGTTTGGATTAGAAAAAACCACAGTCAGAAACAGCTACAATAGAACTATTATATCTTCATCAGATTTTCCCTCAAGATGCTGACAAAAAACAGGGGGACTGGTTTGTTTCATTTTTCCCCTAGAATACTGTCATAGGAAAACTGTTTTTTTCACCATCTCTATCATCTAAGAGGCTTTTATCACTTGCTTTCTCCATTAGTGATACATGTGATTTCTCTGGCAGGCATCTTCAATAAAACTGTTTCACCTTTTCAGAGACAGATACAATAAAACTGTTCATGGATAGTGCCTTCCACGTAGAATGTCCCCAAGCAACTTGTGGCCTATTAAAAAAAGCAATCTAAAAAGCCAACTAAGATAAAACACAGAATCAAATATGTGTTAATTTGCCCTTAAAAACCAGAAACAGTTAAATACCTGTTGTGCTAACTAGAGGAGGGAGATTTTCGTGTACTACAACTCTCATCCACAACCTGTATCTAGGAAACACCACCAGAATACCAGCTACACTAGACATTGATTCTGAAATTACTGTGCAGAGAAGTCACTGAAATGTAGCAGATTAGACTGGCTGCAAATGTTAAATGTCAACAAATTTGACTCGCATGTTAGAAGGATCAAATTAAACATGGCAGTCAGTGTCTTTCAAATTCATATAGTACCACAGCAGAGGATTTGAAGAAATGCAATACAGTAGGTCTAAAATTACGTAGTAATCCTAATGGCAGCATTTGTCCAAAATGATGCCTATGAAGTATTTCTCTCATAATCCATGAAGTTCTGAATTACTGTAATCCAGCCATGGCTTTAAAGTCTTCATTTTAATCAGAATCTATAGTTTTTAAGAGACTAAATCCCTTATATTTGATTTAAAACAACAACTAATTTTTTTGACCAATCAGTGTCGTGTCTCTTTGCTTTATTCTCAATTTATTTTCTCCAGATCATTGACAACAGCTGTCACTAGCAATACATTGGAACACAAGTAGGTCAATAAAAAGTGTATCTTGCTTGGCAGAGTGCTGTATACACATACATCGCAATATAAAAGCAAATACAGCTAACAGTCTTCAAAAGGCAGGCAAAATCCTACTTCCCCTGTTTTGCCATTGTTTACTGCCTGCTCTAAATATGCTTCGAGGTACCCAGCATGCCACGTGTGTAAGTGACATCAATGCTGTTTCCAGTATTAATTCTTAACAAGATTTCCTGGATTTTTGGCCATTTCTGACTCTATGAAGAGAACATTTTCAAGGCTACATAATAATGCTTCAAGCCAAATTCAGTCCTGCTGTAATTTCACTGAATGATAGAATTCCCAATAACCGCATTTAGGAACAAAGTCTGTTGTCCTTGAAGTGATAAGCAGACATGCTGTGGGTGCCCGAGGGCACAGTCCCACACCCTCCTCAAAATACTGCATGTGTGGTATAAAAAAGAGCAGAGCATACCCAGCTTCCCAGTTTTCCTTATGGCTAAATCTGAACATGCTCCTCCAGATTATTTTCTCACTTGCATTGTGGGTTACCCTTTCAAATTTGGGGTGTGGTTTTTCTTCACTTACATTTATTTTCCTTTTTTTTCTGGCCTTATAGGAGCAAGATAATACATCTTCTGCAGCTTTTTTTTATTCGTATTTTGTTGAATGTTTGTTGCACCTTTATGGATTTAGGTGCTACACACACGCACCAGCTTTACATTGTCCAAGGTACATATCCTGCTGTTGAGTTAGCATTTCTGTGTTTGTTTGTCAACCAGTAAACCATATACCCAGAAAATATTCAACCTGTAAAGGTGTTATGCATAGAGCTCATAAAGAGCTCAAAAGATAACTTCTTGGGGCATCTCTTTGTTTTGGCTTGAACCACAAGTCCCTCATTTTGTTTTGGCTTGAACCACAAGTCCCTCATTTTCAGTCGCCTCTTCCCTGTTCTGCCTCAGAGTGGAAAGGAAAAGGTGCTCTTGGGTTGTGACTCCCCTATAATATCTGGAAGTCATCTCATTTTGCATTGCTCAAAATGCCTCAAGGACTCCTGGTCTTCTGAAGTATTTAGAGACTTTTGTAGTGCTGAGCACATCCTCAGGAGCACAGTTAAGGATTAGAGCTTGGCTCCTCTTTCTTCTCATCAGCAATCTAAAAAATTGCTGGTCAGATAGACCAACGTCTACTACACTAAGTTCCTCATAAATTCGTATGCTTAGTTTGGAGTACTCCCAGTTTCTTGGCTTTGGGGGATTTCAAGACTTCATCTGACCATCCCATTCTTCTTCTTCCCTTCTTACTTGTGGCTCTGAGTTTTTTCATGTGTACACTGCCCATGAGAAAATAACATTAGACTATTAGACAGCAGACACTGCCTCCCATGATTAAATAATTAAGCTGCCTGTTCTCTGCAAGACCACCTACCCCCTTTCTTTTTAGGGACACTCTGTGAGAGCTTGGTCTGGTGGGAAATAGATGCTTAATCAGCTCTAGCAGGAGATTCTCATGGGGTAAAGAATTCATAGCCACTATTCCCTGTTGTCAAAGAAAACCCAGAGCTGTGGACCTCGTTTGAACTTACAAGCTACATCCATGCCCCTTCTCTGTTCCTATGGGCAAGTGGTCCAGCACTGTTTATGCTTATATGATTAAACTGTCTTCACTCCCCAAAACAAAGAATGCTCACTGCCTCCTGAGAACAGTCCCTGGCCTGTGCTGTCCCCCAGCTGTGCCCAGGCATTGTCTGGGACCGAGCTCAAAACTATGCCAGGGAGAACATTAGCAATTAAACAGCATGGATGATCAAACGATAGAGCTGGTATCCTTGCCCTGCTTATTTCACTTGCACAGACGTAGCCAAGGAATGGTTTTATTGACAGACTCAGATCTGAAATGGCCTCTGATAATTTTGCCACTCAGGAAAGAGGATTTGTTTGCATCAATTGATTTTGATGTGCCTTTTTCTTACTCTACAGCTTGACTAGAAAATGCCTTTAGTCCACAATGAATCATAACAGTGAGCAGGACAAGGGTCTTCTAATCAGGCTCAGCAAACCCTCCTCCAGGTCCCAGCAGCAGAGCTGATTCTCTCAGGGAGAGGACAATCTCTCCCACCAGTCTCTCCCAGTCTTTCCTCACCTCTGCAACTGGTGAGCAATAAGCAGATGCCTACAGCAGGTGATGAGCACCCTCCAAACCCTGCAGCTCTTTGACTAGTCTAGGTCTCGTACTGAATATAAGGAAGTCTCATCTAACCTCCCATGGTGTTTACCGTTCTTCCACACCTCTGGTTCTTGACAGAGCTTGTTTCCCTCAGGTTTGGTGGCAAACACTGGTTTCTCCTCGAAGAGCTAAAAGTCCATCCCAGTGTAACTCGGGGTTTGTCTTCTTGTGCTGGATCACAGAGCACTGTGGGTTTTCATCACCCTCAATGCCAGGATTCACAGGTGTGGTGTGTACAAGATACTCTAATGCCTCTATGTGCAGCTTGATTCCTAAGCCAGCTTTGCTGTCCCTGTGACAGTGGAAAATATCTTTACATATGTTTGAAGACTGTGCTTCAAGTCCATTTTCCACAATACAATTACCCAGAAGTTTCCCTTTTGGACTAAAAGGCTCACTGTAATGGCCCTGGGGTGCAAAGGCTGTGATCCCTCAAGGAAACTTGGGAGCTTTCCTGATCAGTCCTTCAACATACAAAGGATATTTTCATCTCGCAGTGATAACGAACCACACTAGCAGATGATCATAACCACTTTAGCCTAGAGAATCACAGGTAGACTGTTCAAATTCATTTTTAGCCTGGGACTACCCTGTTCATCTTGAGAACCAGCAATGAGTCATGGAGCTTGAGAGGGGCTGTGATGACTCAATGCACATGAGGAATATGAATTCCCAAAATCCTTATCAGATGCTTTCCTGGTCTTCTAGTGCCTAGATTGTGATTTCTTTCAAATCCTATGATTACTGAAGTTTCTTAGACAGGCATTGCAGGACAGGAGCCCTGGATAGAGTCTTTGTTTCAGGATTGCCTGCTCCTTTCAGTGCAGATACCCCATTCAGTGACTCAGGTTTCACATGTACTGTCACTCAACAGTTTCACCCACACCTTGGCTTCTCACTCATCAGAGCTGGGAACATGGAGCTGGCTGCCAGGTAGTCTCTCGTCCAGAAAGATTTTTCTGCCTTTGGTTTTCAGCTGCCTCTTGAGAATTCAAGGTGTGATTCCATGGTATTTTAAAACAATATAAATCTGGACCGCCGTGGTCCTGCCCTGTCTCCCTAGATCTGAATGTAAAGACTTTCACCCCACCTTCGACTGAAATTAGTTGATTTCAGAATATCTATTTAAAGTACATTGAAAGAGACACAACTGTAGTTTATCTGCAAGGATGTAATGTTTTCTCCCTCTGCTTTTAATACAGGAGTTCAAGTCCCTATTGTTAATACTGCTTTCATTCGTCTCTTTTCACTTGTACACTTTGCCCTTGCATGTTTTAGTCTAGATATTGATTTCACGTGGATATCTTTAAATCATGAATCTGGGTCGTGCCCAGGAATTTGTAGTGGATTTTAACTCTTTCTCGTGGTCTCTTGTATTTCACTACATTGACATGGTTAGTCTGGGGGATTTTGCATTTTTGCCAAAATAGGAATCCCCACTTATTTTATCCTTCTTCATTTCATTTAAGTTAGGTGCCAGGCTTTAATTTTGTCTGCTATTTTTTGCAACAGTAACTCCCTCTCTAGGTATCTGTACTATTCATCTATTCATCTAATCTAAGCTATTGACCTTGTTATACTAAGCCCAACAAGATAGTAGTTGTGTAGTTGTGTGATTGAGTAAATTTTTCTTACATTTGGCCTGGCTCCAATCAGATTGTTTGTTCCTGTCTTTCTGAAATGCCTATAGCATTATCATTTAAATGGGTCACATAAACTCTCTCTGCCCTCTCCACTTGTATGCTCCTCTGCCAAACTTCCCAGACCTGCTGGGTCTGCCATAGCGCGCATGAGACTCCCAGAACGGGGTACCCACCTTGTACAGTGCCATGGGCTCTCCCCAACCCTGTGTGCCACCATGTGTGCCATGCCCCAGACACAGCAGTGCCATGTCCCATAAAACAGCATTTATTTTAAGTTGTGGAATGGGCAGGAGGCCATGATACATCAGGGGAGAACACTATTTTGTATAGTAATACCTGCTCCCCAGCTTCAGCTCTGTCCTTTACCCCCAAAATGACCATCCTTATCTGTGACCCAACACGTCAGACATGCTCATGACACATGTTCCAGTATGAAACAGCAAATAGGCAGGGCTGTATACACCTACCTTTCACTTTACGTGGTTTTCTTGGTCTTAGAGGATTTTCTTCTCTTCTTGGACTCAAAGTTCAGGGCCTACTGGCACAGCTTCAAAACTGGACATGGGCTAACCCTGGCTAGGCCAGTTTCTTCTGATTCACCTCTAGCTCTGACCAAATGTTAAAGTCACTTATTTCACTGTTCTTCTCCCTTCAGCACACTCACTTTTTTAGGGTCTAGATTACTAAACTTGTGAAACTGGTCCTATATTTAGAATTATGATTTAAGCTGCTTTTATTACATGCAATTGTTGTACACTGAGGAAGCACTAGTTTGTTTTTTTATAACACTTCAGCAGCATTATCTCTGAAGGGTATTAAAATATGCACTTGGCTACATTTATGATGTTTAATTGAACTTTTATTAGTTTTTTTTAATGTATCCTCATAAAGCACCGTGCCACAGTAAGAAATAATGTACAAGTAGTAGATTATGTAAATGAAGCAGAAAATGCTATAGTTTAGTATTTAGTTCATATAAAGTATAAAAATTAGATGAAAAATGTGGTTTTGAATGCAGTTATAATTAAAATTGTATATTGGAGTCTAAGCTACACCGTACTCTGTAAATACCAGTGGTTGCACTGAGTTCCAAGGAAATTGTGTTGCAGCAGATGCTGATAAATTACTGTACGAAGTAAGGCTTTTATTGATTCACTTTGTTTGATTCTCTTCCCTTTTTTTACTGCATGAGTTTACATTTTTGCAATTATCTGCTAAACTGGAATAAATTAAATTCAGAGAAGGCAGCAAAAGACAAAGGTGGCAGAGATGTGCTGTAATGGCATAGAGCTAAATAGGATGAGAGAAACATATACACACACAAGCATTTCACCTGGGTAATGGTAACACCACTCTTAGGAGCTCAACAGCCCGGAAATTCTGAAAGGCTGCTTCTGGAAGGGGAGTAATTACCATGCCCGCAGCCATCTCACCTCACGCTGGGATCCCGCGCAACATAACAAGCAATGGAAATGCTGCCTTTCCTGCTGGTTTTCAACAGCTCCCAGAGAAAGTGGTGGCAAGGCGAGTGAGAGAAATTCTGGACAGTAGCGGATTGTTTGATAAATTTCATCCTGGACTCAGCCACAGCCATGCTACTGAGGCTGCCCTTGTCAAAGTCATAAATGGTTTGAATGCCGCTGCTGAAAAGGAAGCCTGGCCTTGTTTGTACTATCAGATCTAGCCATGGGGGGGTTATTCTGTAAAAGGCTGGATTCTGTTGCAGTGCCTAGGTGACTGGCTAGTGTTGACTGAGAATGCGTTGAACTGGTTCCAGCGGTACTTGATTGCTTTCCCCAATCAACATAGTAGGGTAAATTCTCCTCGAGAGCAGCCAGTTTCACATAATGACACTTGATCCCAGGGAGAATTCACCAGCAGCCTGACTTAGTTGGCACTGATGCTTTACGCTCTTTCTCTTGCCTTTCAGAGAGATATATGAGATGCATTAGAGCAGTGTATTAGAACTCCTTTTTGGCTTTGTTGAAGAGGACTACATTTCTAAAAGTACCAACAATCAGATATTCGGAAGCAAAAGACTTTATTGTGCAGTCAAGATTATTAATAGAGATAAAACACTTGTTTGTACCTGTTAATTTGAAGTCAGACTTCTTTTTAAATATTATTTTTTAAAAAGAAGCCTGAATTCTGTTTCGAAATCTGGAGTGACAGTGCTGACACCAACAGATACATACAGTTGTAAATAACTTAAGAGGAGAATCTGACTAAATTGTCTGAAAACCAGAGGTCACTCAATAACTTTCTGTGGGACTTCAGTTTACATTCATGACCAGTAAGCCTAACGAAGAGACTCCAGTGCTTCTTCTGCTACTCTCATCCACTCCAGTTCAACCAGTAGTCTGGTACCATTTTAATCCTGTAGAAATTTTCTTTATTCTCTGGTTTCTCAAGCTGTAGCGAGGCTGTGATCTGCAGAGGGATTGCAAACCTTAGACCAAAGACCTGAAAAGGGGTTTAGCCACAGATCTTTCTGAATCTCGTCAGTGGGAAAACAGATTTGCTTCTCCTCAAGATGCCTCTCATCAATAACATATAGTATTTGAAATTAGCATCCAATGAGATTACCTGCAAATTCTCCAGTCTGAGATTATCACCAATGTAACTAAATAGGCCAAGCTGCAGAGGAAATTTGGATGAACCTTCATGTTTGTAACGGATATGGGTTCTCAGTGACTATAACTTAAGGGTCTGTAAAATCAGAATATGATTAACAAGCTTTTGTGAACTTCATAGATACGAAATGTGCAGTATGCAAAAGAGCTATCCTGAGTAATTAATTCATGCATCAGCTTTCTCATGTGTCTTCATATGTCCATGAGCTGAGGTAACCTGTTACCTTCAAGGAACCTATAGAAGAGGGGTTTTTTTCTGTTTTTTTACTTCATGACATAATAATTTAAACTAGTGTACTGGATTTAAAAAAGCAAATGATGTTCATGTGCAGTGGGAACTTAAAACTGAATTTGAAACCTTTCTTTCTCATTAAAAAAATGAGAAAATAATTAAATCCAAGCATGTCCTTATTTTGTTACTAAAATGGTATAAGAAATGTATGCAATGTACATAAACATACATTAAATATATAGGACATTTCAGCTTTCCATTTCCACCCAACATGCACATCAGTAATCTGAATAGGAAGTTTATTAACATGTAGTGATAAATTGAAGAATAGTATTTCATAGATGGCATAAAGAGATCAGAAATTGACTTGGCATGTTTATTAACACTATTGAACAAGCTCTGTTTAAGAAACTAGAAGAAAACATTCCCAATTAATCTTAATTTCTGTTAGTCATCCCATGATTTGTAAATCAATCTTGTACTTTTCCTATGGAAATACCTAAACATTCACATTGAGAATATATATGCTTTGCTTTAAAATGGCCTTTTAATAGTTTCTTTTTTATATTAGGCTTCCCAAAAAACAATAGGACTTAGTACAAACCGATGACTTCAGTTTTTGCACATTGCATTGTGGTTAACCACCCCATATAGCAGGGCCCTCAAAGCAGGCTTCTTGGTTCAGTAATGTGCATGCCTCTTGCTAATACCCTCATTGCTAATCATAACTCGGGAGAATAAACCATTTTACAATTAACTTATTTATAAGTAGACAATAATTACATTGTGTTATCTCACTTTGTTTTTACAGCCTCTTACCATGCTTCAAACAAGCAAATTAGACATACAGTGCTGGGTGATATATGGGAGGGAATGTTGCAAAGGACATATTTTAATGACCTGAGTTTGAAAGGATCTTGTAAAGGTTCATCCCTATGATCATTTCAGAGCGATGAGACCACTGTTTTGTTGATGTGCTCTGCTTTGCTTTGCTTTTTGGCACTTCATAGTAAACCGTCTTACCTAGGTCATTGCACAAGATGAAGAGAGATGGGAATTAACCTTAAGAATTCTTTCAGTGGTTCTGAAAACATAGTTATTTTTCTATATCAAGCTAACACTGTTTCACTGTCTAATATTTCATAATTGACCAAGACCAAATCCAGATGGTTTGTATTATTAAGATGATGTTAGCATCTTGCTGGGCACAGGAAGTATTTGCAGTAGGTTATGAGATACTGGGACGCAAACCTGACTGTAGTCCCCGTTCTGACCTACTGGCTAGAGTAAGATGGGGGGAAATTCCACTCTGAAGGAGAATAATATTTTAAAGAAAGTTGGAGCAAAGGAACTGTTTTTCTTCGTATCAGCAAGCTTTTTAGGGCAGAGGTCATTCAAAATTAGTCAGATTTTGAATTTTAGTTCCATCTAGTGATATTTAGCCTTCCTTCTCGTCAAAATAAGGTTGACTAACCTTCCGTTATGCAATTAAATGTCCTTGAAACTGTGTGCACTTCAGCAGAAGGAAACGGACTAAGTAAATGCACTGCCAAATAGCTTTATGGTCTCAAGGAAGTATATATGGCAGTCCTTTTCTGTCAAGGGGCTCCCCGTTGCTCCCACTGATCTCAGTTATGGATCTGAGCACGTTCTTACTGCTGTCAGCAAGAATTTTTGACTCATCCATCCCATTGACTTCAGGTTTTAGATCTGCATTTTCTCTGACTTACACAAAACACTTTTTTAAACAAGGGTGCTGAGAAATCCCAATTTCAAAAAAACTAGTTAGGATTGTGTACTTGTTTGGGCTGGGATAGAGTTAGTTTTCTTCATAGCCGCTTGTATGGTGCTGTGTTTTGGATTTGTGACCAAAACAGTATTGATGACACGGAGATGTTTTAGCTATTGCTGAGCAGCGCTTGCACAGCGTCAAGGCCTTTTCTGTTTCCCGCCAGCGAGTAGCCTGGGGGTGCACAAGCAGCTGGGAGGAGACACAGGCACAGCTGATCCCAACTGACCGAAGGGATATCCCACACCATATGACGTTGTGCTCAGCAATAAAAGCTGGGGGAAGAAGGAGAAAGGGGGAACGTTTGGAATGATGATGTCTGTCTTCCCAAGTCACCGTTAAGCATGATGAAGCCCTGCTTTCCTGGAGATGGCTGAACCCCTGCCTCCTGATGGAAAGCAGTGAATGAATTCCTTATTCTGCTTTGCTTTACCGATTAGTCTGTCTTTATCTCAACCCACGAGTTTTCTCACTTTTATCCTTCTGATTCTTTCCCCTATCCTGCTGAGGGGAGTAAGCGAGCGGCTGTGTGGGGCTGAGCTGCCTACCAGGGTTAACCTACAACAGATTGCTAAGTGGCAATAATACCATATAATTTACAACACCAAGCACTTAAAAGCATGAATGGTAAAACCATCAGAATTCATACTCTGACTACTCAGAAATAACTCACTTTCATTAGATAAGGGCAAAGGGATGGCACTGTGGCCAATACTAAGAAAACTATTTTGCAAGGCAAAACTTCCTTCTCTGAGCGAGACGAGGATATGGGAGTAACCACAGTACGAGCTGAGAAGAACCAGGACATGTTTTAGCTGAGTAGAGAAAGAAGGCGGCCATCTCCCACGTATATGAGACTGGAAGAATCTGCAGGGTCAGGAAATATGAAGACTTTTATGAGAGGCAACAACTGAAGATGCAAGGTTATGGCCTGAAATGACATGGCAAATGGCTATTCTCCACAGTGACTGAGAAAGGTGCGATAGGGAGAGTTTGTGGGAAGAGATGAAGAAATTTGCTTCAGTCATGAGGAGCTCACTGAGGTGGTGACCAGACATTTCCAAGGAGACATCAGTTTGTGTTTTCAGTTTGAATGGAAGTGGATAAGTCTGGATCAGAAACGGACTTGTGAATTTCAGCACAGAGACAGGAGTTGAAGTGGTGCCCTGCAGTCAGTAGGTCAGGTAGGTTAAGGAAGGGATGGAGTCTCTGAGATCTGTTTGAGGAGAAATCAATGGAGAAATTGGCACGAGCAATGCCAGCGGAATTGTAGCAGGCAGCCCAGCACCGAGTTGGAGATGAACTCCAGGCAGCAAAAGTAAACAGCACTCTCAGTGTGCTTACAGATAAGAGGGAGAAGGGGGGTGAGATGGTAGTTGTGGAGGCAAGCAGGGTCGATGCGTGTTTTCAAGGCGGAGAGATTAAACACACATCTGTTTTGAGAGGAGGGAGAAGCCAAGGCAAATGACAATGTACAGAGGAGGAGAAAAAGAGGTAAGCAAGCACCAGGGAGAGGAGAAGACGGAATAACTTGTCCCACTTAACACTTGCATCCGTTTTGCAGATCAAAACTGCACTAATTTGGGAAGCAGTTTATATAATCCATAAAACCACATTTTATTAGCTTTTTTTTGCTTTGAATCACTGACTTCTAAAGAATGAGAACAGCCATAAATGCTATTGTCTCCACAGGCAGCAATTTGGAAATAGAAGATGCATGGTTACATGATAAGTGTATTTTCTTCATTAAAAATGTTTGCAAATCAGGTTTAAAATAAGGGAAAAATAGCTTGAAAATATTCTGCACTTCAGAAAATAATAAAATGTCTTCTTATTTTCCCCGGTAGGCCACACAATGCAGATTACTTTATGCAGGAAGCTAAACGGAAGAAGCATAAAGCAGATGCAATGGTGAGAACATTTTCTTTCCAGTTATGTTGCTCCAAATTATTTTTGTAATGCAGTTTCTTCATCAGTGCAGTATTGCTGGGGTAATTATAAAATCTATTATAAGGATGGCTAGGCTTGTTAAATTAAGAAATGTTTATATAATCAGATGTTCATAGCCCAATAAACTATGACTTAACAAATAATGACTCACTGAGATAAAGGCCTGGATAAATAAAACTTTCCACTTATTCCTTTGCTTTAATTAGTAACTATAGTAATGGAGGCTGCGCAAGGGATCTACATACCTAATCTTCTCAGTTTAACTAGCTGGCTAGGTCCTATAATTGTATTCCCAAATTTGGTCTGGTGGCTGAGGTATTAGTACTTTTTTTAAAGAGCTTTGGCTCTTCAGTGCCAGAAGAATCCTGGTTTCATGGCAGACCTCTCCTAACATAATCAGAAGCACACAAGGAATCTGTGTAACCCTAGAGGAACACGTTGCACACAAAGGACTGTTGCAGCAAACAGATTCTTGGCCCTGGCTGTGACCTGTCTAAAAACGTAGCCGGTAAGACCCTCTTGAAAAAGGGGAATCTGAGGTTATATGGAGCACTGAAGAGATGCTTGTCTTCCCAAACAAATGGGTGCAACGAAGTACGCAGTGCTCCAGGAGAGCTCTGCTTAGCCATCTCTCAGCTTTCTCCAAGGCTACGTTTGTCCGGCACTATGAATAAGCTAGCACAGCTTCTTCATGTATTGCGTCTGCAATATATGGGGTGGGACCCTGCATTAATATGGCTGGCTTGCAGGTGGGAGTAGCTGCAGTCCTGCCTTGCTCTGCCAGACAGACACTTTGTTGTCACAGCAGCAGGAAACAAGAAAGGTAGCTCAGAGCCTCTGTTTCTTCACCTCTTTTTCTCAGCTGTGCAGAATGTAAAAAAGCCAAGGAAGCAGAAGCAGGCCCTTAATTTAGGACACTAACACTGAGTTTTACACTCTACCTGAGTTTATTAGCGCAAATTTCCATGGTTTATTCAGTTCCATATTGCTCTAAAGTGAGTCTTAAATCAGAAAAAATTGTGGAGAAGTACAAATGGTGCATTTTAGTGTGTTGCTTTAAACAGAATGGAAAAAATCACTTACTATGCAAAGGAAATTCTTAGCCTGAAGAGAAATGTTTTTATGGTAGACTCCCAGAAACAGGAGGCGCGAGCATTATTCTCTGCTCTGCTACAAGTTTTCTGCATGAGAGTCACTTAGGCACAGTTTAAATAGCCTCCCATCAGTGTTAGGTGATTGAGACATCCTTCCCATTCAGCTTCCGTACACAGTGGACCAGCACCTTACTTACACCTTGTGAATCACTCTTTGCAGGTACTTCCTCTCCCTCATTGACTGTGTAGGGATCCTGGAGGAATTGCCATATTGCCAAAGTGCCTCCAGGCACTTTGAATCACCTTGCTGGGCTCGATAGCTCCTACTTTGGCCCTGCAATACCTAACATAGGCACTTAGAGTGAGCAGCCTGAAAATTACTCTAAGTCTCTCTGCTCCTTAGTCCCCCATCTGTGAAATTGGGATAATAGCACCTCCACCCGCACAAGAGCATCGGGGAGAGAAATATAATAAAAAGTTTGTGAAGTCTCTGGTATGATCGCAATGGGAGTCATATAAGAACCTAAAATAGAGTGAAGCCAGTGTGCCATTCCAAAGTTACTATTTAAAATCTTTATCCCTTGGAAAAGAATAAGGTCCATTAACCTTTCACTGTGTGCATCAGATTTCAACCAAATGCATCCAGTCCATTAATGGGCTTTATGTACCACAGGAGTTCTGACTGAAGGAAAGAGAAGTCAGGACAGAGAGGTATTAGTATGACTCACCGCTATGCACATCAAAAACGAAATTCTGAGAGCAGATAAGTGGTATGTAAGTGTACACATATGAACATTATGTGCACGTTTGCATATACACCGTTGTTGAGGACATATATGTACGTATATCTGTATAAGTACACCAATACACACACAGAGTCAAAGAAGTACTGAAAATAGGAGAAGAAATGGGGCAAGGAAGAAGGATGGCAGGAGAAGCTGAGGGAGCAGAGCAGTCCCTGAAAGAGGAGGAGGATATAGAAAGCAAATTCCTGACAAGAGGTGACTGTGGTCAAGCAGTGCTGAAAATGGTAGGGATAAAGAAGACATGAGAACAGAGATGAGCCTTTGAATAAGAGAGATAGTAGTCAAAGTATTATTTCTGATTCTCTTAGTTCATAATAATCATTACCTTCGTTGAGTGATGACAAACTACATTTGCAAACATATGTGAAACCCTTTTTAATGAAAGCTGGAACAAAAGGCCTGATGAGTTTGTGGAATTTCCAGCAATTGGAAGAGCTTTGACAAAGATCAGGAATGTCCTAGGCAGAGTTGATCCTTCTTTGGACACAAGAGTGTGGACCAAATAGCATTTTGTAGCCTTCTTCAGCTCTACTTTCTGTATCTTATGATTTTCACTGATGCACAGGGTTTGATGGGTTTTAGCTTTCTTGAAGGAAAATTTGTGAATCTGAAGATATACCGACTTGCGTCAAGTTTACAATTGATGTTGAGAAAATCCCATCAAATATAACCATATCTTGATGATTACACTATTTCTCTGTGTCCTTATTTTTTTCCTCTAGGTGGAAAAGTTTGGAAAGGCACTGAATTATGCAGAAGCAGCACTATCGTTTATTGAGTGTGGAAATGCAATGGAACAAGGCCCAATGGAATCTAAATCCCCCTATACAATGTATTCAGAAACAGTTGAACTCATCAGGTAGGAAGGGAAGAGATGACCTCAGGGGTTACTCTGTTTGTGCAAACATGCTCATCTACATCATCACATAATTCCCTAGATACAGTGAAAGGGGAGAAATGAGGTCCTCCCAAGAGCCTGGTCAGTCATATGTAATATGTATGTATCATCTGTGATTTCTATGGAAATTAAATCAGGAAACTGTGTAGAATGCAAAAAAAAAAACCCAAAGCTTTTCATATTACTTGAGTTGCAAATTACTTCAAGAGTTTCATGGTATAAGTCCCGTGCTACTCAAAAGGGAAAAATAATAATACATAATACCAAAACATTCTCATGGAGTGCTAGTTTGCAAAATGTTGCAACATGTTTAAGACTGCAGTTTAATGGTTGCCTGAAAGAAGATGTGAACAGTGACAGAAAAATGGTCACTCAAGGTCCATTTGGTGTGTATGCTCCTACTGTAGCCAGTGGAGTCCCAAAAGCAGTCCAGCTCACACTAAAGCAGACCCCTATACTTAGTCACCTTCATTGCTCTCCAAACAGGACAGTCTAGAATTCAGTCCCACCCTCAAGTCCCTGTGAAGGAAGTTTGTCTCTTAAGTCCTTTCCTCCTTTGTAGTTGGTACTAATAGTTAACATTATTGACAGTGTCGGTAGAGAACACAAAGGTCAAAATCATCCCAGCAGCTGGGTGACTCTCTCCGCAAGAGAGCGAGCCCAGCCACACTAGGAGAGGAAGCTGCACCGTTAGTGCACAGTCAACCACGCAGCTCTTGTCAGGACTAAGTTCATAGGAAATAAAACATTTTAATTGTTAATCATATTCACAATGGAGCAAAGCTTCTAAAACAACTGCATTCTTTTGGACTTAGTGTTGATGCAATGATTTCCTCGCATGTTAACAATTCCATTGGCATTTTATTCCACTTAGGGCTGTCTTCTCATGCATTTCAGTGGATTGAGGCCAGCTTTCTAACTGGAAGGTTATTAAACAAAATCAAAGGTTTTCTTCAGTAAGAAATAGTACATCCCATCTCCGCAATTCTTCCCTTCTTCTTTTCAAAGGGCAGAAAGCTCTTTCTTTGTCTGCCCTGTCTTTTCTCATGATAGTAAATATACGGTCCTAACTCTGGAAATGAATTTTGCTTGCAGATCCATAGCTTTCAATAACGTGTGTAGCTGTGGTTGTGTTGTAGTGTGAATTGCTGTTGATCTCACTTGCTGCAGCTCAGAAAAATAAGTGGTTTACTAGGTATGCCTGTTGAAACAAAACGTTCATGCTGAATCTTTGCACAGGTATCAGGATTAAAGTTTGAAGGCAAAGATAAGAAAAAACACAAGCAGCTAATTATGGGGAACAGGTATTTTTCTGGAAGCGAGCCCAGAAGTGCTGTGTGTTGTCCTAACCTTGTCCATTGTTCACGTATTCAGCTGGAAGCTGAGATTTCCAGAAACTAATTTGTGATTGCATAGCACATACACTCTTGAAACAGCAGTGCTACCTCTGTGGATGTTTAATATTTATAGAATTTGAATGTAATGTCATATGAGCAAAAATAGCTCTGAGCCACATGTTCCCCCTCTGCTGTGCTCTGCTTGGAGGAGCAAATCTGCGTAGACACGCTCAGAACTGGCAGGGTGAGGGCAGCACCAGCTTCAAGGCAGGCCGTCTGTCTTGAAACGCTGTGGAAACCTTTCTGCATAAATTCTGTGTAACTGGGTCTCCACAGCAGCAGAGGTTATTTTGGTAGGACAGCATCACCTCGCCAGCTAGGCTCCCCTCTGGATTGACGGATGTTCAAGGGAGTTACTGCTGTTTAAAGAGTGCGGGGAGGCACTACTAATGGCAAAATAGCTCTGAAACACAACCAGAAAAAGCACGTGTATGTCTGATAACTTGAGCAAATATGTATAAGGGGGCAGGTCAAATGACATCGGCCAGCTTAGCGCTCTGATCAGTAATATAAAGCTGTCTCGGTTAACTCACATTGGCTTTTTTCCTTTTGCTTAAGGTACGCAGTGAGACTAAAAACCCACTCAGGCCCCAACGCCACGCCAGAAGACAAACAGCTGGCAGCATTATGGTTAGTAGATCAAGATTTCCTCAAAAGGCTTCTTTTCTGCAGTGAGCCAGTTCTTGAAAATCAGATGCTGGATGCAGCCAGACAGGATTATGTTGTCTATTGAAATTAAGAGAATACTTTCTGCTCCGGGAGGGTCCAGCCCTTGTATCACTGTACCAGGTCTGCATTCTGTCTCTGTAAATAAGCAATTCATACTTATTGAGCGTGGCAGGTCAGCTATGGTACGTCAGCATAATTAATTTTTAAATGCCTGATGGTTTGTTGTTTTTATGAGTGATGTACTTTTGTACCAATAGCTCGGTAATTTCTTTTGTGGCTGACATTTTAGGCTCAATAATCGTCTATTATATTTACGTTATATGAAGAGAGATACAGGGATGGTGATAATTAAGCTTCTTGGATTACCTTCTAAATTGAGATTTCTAGATATATACGCAGGCACCCTAGATCCTATAGGATGGTTGCTGATTGCTAGTAAAATACTCAAACGTTATTAAAATCGAATTTTAATTTAGTATCTATGTAGTTAATACATAAAATACCTATTACATGGTTACTGATTCTCAGTAAGTGGACATTTACAATCAGCAAGTGTGTTTTTAACATCTATTAACCATCTGTTAAAAATCCAAATTAAATGCATCTTTAGCCTCCATAAACAAGGAGTCCTAATTAATCATTTGTACAAAAAAGAACAAAATACTGAGAGACGCAATTTTTTTTCCCTCAATGCCCTTTCTTTGTCACCGGCTTGCTGTGCCACCGGGAGGAGCGCAGAAGGCATTCACGGCAGTTGCTTTAAAAACGCTTAGGTGGGAAAACGACTAAGGAACGGTTTAAAAAAAAAAAAAAAAACCCAAAACCCGTAAAGCCACGTTCCGGAGGGTGGCTCGGAACGGCCGGGGCGCTCCGGCGTGCGCGGAGCCGCATCCAAATTGGCGGAGCCGCCGCATCTGTCGCAGCAGAAAGGTCAGAGCGGGGGGGGGGGAAGCAGACGGTGCCTTCTCCGGGCGGCGAGTAGCAAATCCGAGCGCCCCGTCTGCCGGCCAGCGGATGAGCCGGCACCCGTTGCAGGTGCGCCGTACCTGTGAAGGTGACAGAGCGAGAGTTA
>NW_008824775.1:525263-533161 GCF_000699105.1 Pygoscelis adeliae
GCAGAAATTCACCTCCTGCCCTCGGGACGGGAGGCGAACGGGCTGAGAAACCCTGGCTGGGACTTTTTTCCAAGAGCGATTTGCTAATTCGAGGGGGGATTGCTGAGGTTAGGGCAGCTCCTGGGCGCGGGGAGGCGGGGGGCGCCCAGGGCGGCCAAGCTCAAGGCACCTTCTGCTGCTTCAGGTTGGCTCGGAGACCAAATACTGATTTTTGCTTCGAAAGCTGTGTTACCGACGGGCAATGCCACACTTGCCGGTCAAAAAGCTTGCTGGGAAGAGGTGGTGGTGATTCTTGATTTGCAAAATAGACCAGTGCACCTAAAGCCGATAGCGAAGAAAAGAGTTTGTGTGTCCTGAATGCTGATTATCAGTTATTGTGATGTATCATTACTGTTAATAGCTATTACTCTCATCTAATTACATAGCATTAAAGGTGTGCAGACTAACGAGGAGCACGGGGTCAGACAGTTCCAGTACAGCACGTTGAGTTTTTCAGCCCACTGCCGGTTTCCTCTGGGGAACAAATCAGGCAGGCGGCCTAGGAACAGCCTCCAGGCTCCAACACAATCTCCATTCTGGTTTCCCACTGAGGACCGTGGTCAGTGAAATGTGGGCAGGTCCGAGGTTTCTCTGTTTCCCAGCTATCTCCAGCTGCTGGAAGAGACCACCGGGTGTACACAAAATCCACCCATTATAACTCTAGTTAATTATACAGGCTCCGGGCTGTTGTAATAAAGTCCCGGGATAAGACACCCCAGAAGGCTGCTTTTGCATTTACAAAAAGAAATTTAAAAAATGCGTATGTTGGGTTCCAGGCCTCTAATGACCTTTTCACAGGAGAGGCCTTTGGTCAAGTGTGCAGACTTCGAGTCAGAGTCAAGGCCTGGGAACCCAAACCTGCAAACCCTTCTGCATATAGTTTGTTTAGCACCTCACTGGTAGCATTTGTCAGTGTGACCTGTCCTGGCTGTAACACCTAGCCTCGCTCGTGAATCCATGGCAAAGTGTGAAGTACTGTAAACAAATGGTAATAAAAACTGTAAGCAAGGTGCTCTCAGCCTTCCACTCTGTGTTAGTTTGAGAATTTAAGATAATTAATCGGGATTTCTGTTCAGGGGGCACGCTTTACCTTCTGCTATCCCTTTTGTTCTAGTTACCGCTGCCTGGCCCTTCTGTACTGGAGGATGTTCCGACTCAAGAGAGACCATGCGGTCAAGTATTCGAAAGCGCTTATTGAGTATTTCAAGGTGCATTCTTTATGACATGTTTTTAGATCGGAGTGTCATTATAGGAAGTACAGCATCTTACTAAAACAGTAGCTGTGCTGGGCTTAGTTCTTCCCCTGTGAAGTCAGTAGAGTTTTACCACAGACTCCCATGGCAACACCTGATCACTCGTCAGTTCTGTTGTCTTCACAAGGGCCCCCCTTTGCAAAATGCACACCGTGTCCCTTCATGAAGGATGCGAAATTTATTGTACTAACAAACAAGTATTTTCAGATTATTCTTGGTCGATTGTCCAGCGCTATCCAGCTCTGTTGCAAATAGGTTTTGCAGATTTTGCTCTAAGAATCCCCTCCAGGATTACACTTCCCTCTAGACTACCTGTGAGTTGAAGACTTTGATCTAGATCAGTCCTCAGCTGCAGGGCTTCCACTTAGCAGCATCGATAGGTAGGACGGTGCAGTGGGACATGTTCTTACCCAAGGAACTGGCAAACAGCCCACTCTGACTTCAGTGAGAGCTGTACGAAAGCACCGGAGGACAACCAAACCGCCTGCCATGTACTTGACACAGCACTGCTGGCTTCCCCTTCCTCCTTTGCTTTGCCTGCTACTCCTTCCATTTTCCACTCTCTGCCAGGTCCAAACCCTGGTTATTTTGAATAAGACAGGAAGTCATTCAAAGTATTTTAATATATTTTATTTGGCAGGCAACCTTTCTCTGGAAAGTATCTCAGGAAAAAAACCTTTCAGGTGGAGCTCACCTAGCAGTCAGTCCATCCAGCATTTCATCTCCAAACACAAAACGAGCCTTTATCTTTCTAATTTAAAAAATAATATGTACATACAAGTACATATGTACAAGCTTTACAAAGTGCAAGCTTTAAGACAAACTCTTTTGGGGGACCTGAACAGCCATTTGTCTTTGAACACAGGGCTCCTCTGTTGGTTGTTTTTTTTGCAGTTGGGAGGTACCTTGAAATGAAAAACATCCATCCTTCGACATTTTGTTAATAAAAAAATTCAAATACAAGCACGAATGCTCATGACCAGATTCTGAACACATGAAGACAGTGAAGGAAATTGACAGATCCGTTATTGTCAAGCTGAAATTGAAGTCCCTGTAATTGCTTCTAAAAATTTAGCAATATATAATTCAACACGTTATGTTTCTCTAACAATGACTTGATTTCAGGGAAAAGAAATATGTGCCTATTACAGCACTTTATTTTTCTTTACCAGTTCAGAGAATACCTGCATTAAGAACAGGATGGTCAGGCTCTCAACCATGTAAAATGTCTCCTACTAGCAGACAGAAACTGTTTCACAGCAAACATAAAATGGACTTACACTCTGCTATAGCCAAGATGAGCTTGTTTTTTTGCAGAGCTCCTGCTGATATAATGATAGCGTAGTTTCACATTAGAAAGTATTCTCACCTTTGAAAGTAAAAATGGAAAAAAAAATCAATTTGCTGTAATTTTTAGTGGAAAACAAGCCAATTCTCTACTCATTTCATATTTGGTATCTAACAGCTTTCAAAACCAAGTGACGGGAAATGCTGACTGCATTAGGAACTTCCACATATACATCAATAAAAGAAAGATTTTAAACCTTGTCACATGCATTTCCAGGGAAAATTAGATACACTTTTCTTTTAGAAAAGACAAAATGATTATTTAAATCTCATTTTAAGTATTTTATTTCCATTATAAAAAAAAATCAATGCAGTGGAGAATTAAAAAGAAGCTACAGATATTCAGGGGCCAGACACATTTGAAGAAACCAGGAGAATGGGTAGCAGTAAGCAAAGTGGAGATGGTCCCTTACAACGTTGCACTCTTTAGAATCCTTACCCCCACCTTTCTGGTGCAGAACTGAGAGGAGGCTGGAGTAATATACCTAAAACATGAGAAAAAAGGTGTGGGAAGTTGTACAGTAAGGCAGAGGCTGGTTACATTTACAGCGGAAGTATCCTTGACTCCACTTCGATTTTCATATTTTCCTGCCTCCAACTCTGTAAGTAAATAACATGTACTCAGTTTCCATTACACTAGAAAGATGAAGGCCAGTAGTTCTGAGACGGATCAGAAAACAAAAGAAAAAAAAAAAAGAAACTATTCTGTGAAAGGAACAAATGCCGAGGATTCCCAGGCTGGTTCCACTTAGGACGGTAAATGAGAACTTTTCATTTTTTTCCTTTCACACCTTAGCCCTTTCTGCCAAAAAAAAAAGAAAACCCACTGAAGGATGAACCCCCTCTGGGACGCTCCAAGCTTGTTTTTCATACCACTTACCTGGGATGTAGAAGGCCCAGTGTTAAAATGCAGGAAGAATGCCAGGGCACACACAGCACTGATGTGATCACTGCTAAAATACAGCCAACGTTGGTGTGCACATGAAAGATGTGAGAACACAAGAAGCAGTTCAGAGGACAGGTCAAAACTGAGAAAACAAACTTTTTGAAGAGAGGCTCGGGAGATGTGTCCAGCTTACTGCAGAACAGGTTAAGAGAGGATGTGATCATTATGTATATGGAAACAGAGCTGATAATACCAGGTGACACGCAGTTTTGCTGGCACTGGACCAAAAAAATCCAAAAGCTAGCACGGAAGTTAAGAAAATTCAGTCTTTGAAACCCTGAAACAGAATCTGTTTTCCTAACTGTGAGGCCTGCTAAACATTAGATGCAGGACACAAGAGAACAAAGAGGATAAATAGTGTCTTAAGATTTCTGTATGACTAGCTATCCTTTTAAAATAAAATAAAATAAAATAAATAAATTTTAAAAGGAATTTAGCTTCTGGTAAAAGTTCCATGATTGGTGGAAAAGGGAAATTGCAGACTGAGTGTCCTGGGGGATTAGTCCTGGCCTTGAAATCCATGAAGCTCTGAAGCCACTTGTTTATCATTTTTCCTTCCTAAGCCATGGGAGACGAAGATTGTTTGTACTGCTGTTAACACTTGTAACTCCTGCAGCTTGCAACACCTGCAGCCCTGCATTTGAACAATATCCATAAACAGATCGCGAGCTGCAGGACTTCACTTGGTCTCCCATGGTTTTCAAGAAGGTAGGGTTGTTCCCCAGCACACAATTATCTGGATGTATGGTTTCAGAGGAGGGTGCGAGGAGGTCGCTTTCCTCTGAGGAATTAGAAACTGGCCATTGCTGAACATGAGGCTGTCGATGGGATGGACCAGAAAAGTTTTGTTTCCTACACTTGTGTTTTTTACATCCTTCCTTCTCACAGGCCCAGGATTAAATCAGTCACAGCATTTGGGAGAGGGGAGGAGTTTTTCCACAGGTCAGATGGGCAGGAACCTGCCAGTAGACTCCCACCAGCTCTTGTAGATTAACTACTAGAATCATTTTAGCTATTTGGTTTCCATTATCATGGACACCTGAATTTCTCCTGCTCTGTAAATGTAGTGCTTGTACAAGGCAGCCTCTCCTCAAGCAATAGAATTCTTTCGCCTAAGCACAGTATGCCAGTGAGAGTCTTAATGACTGCAGGTATACAAGAGCTCACACTATATGATCTAACGTCCCCTTCTGGGTGGGTCTGGGTAACCCTTCAGCTAGAAGAACCACCACTCTACAAGGGCAGTCTCTCTGGCCCTGTGAATGCTGCTATATTCAGACCAAGGGGAAGAGCCCCAAGAGGAGCAATCGTGAGAGAGATTCTTGAGCCTGGTGGTTAAAACACCCACCTGAGCTGAGGGAGCCTCGGATTCACATCCCTGTGGTCAGCCAGGCTGAGCAGACTTGCACAGTCTCGCAGGTCCTAGGAGAATGGCATGTGTCTTTGGGGGCAGGAGAGTGGGAGGAAATCCTTCTGGTTTTCCCTATCACAAGAAATTCCATGTTAAACCTCACAAAGAGTCTTGGCAGTACTTTCTTCTGAACTCCCAGGATTTCTGTGAAAAGTTTCAGTTTCAACTAACATGTTTTCCTAACCAGCCCCCATCCCAGGGTGTTTAATAGACTGTGATTTGAGTCTGTGCTGCAGCACTGCTTCATCACACCAAACTAGGCTGAGTGGGTTTATTGCATCATGAGACTTGAATACTGCTGTCGGCACAGTTTTTTCTTTACATTTCTTTACTTTTGTACTGTTTAATATTCTTCATTTCATAGTCTTATATAAATTATATGCATTGTGAATTATTTTTTCCTTTACAGAATTCATCAAAAGCTGCTCAGAACCCATCTCCTTGGGGTGCCAGTGGAAAGTAAGTTCACAGGTCGCACAGAAACTTACATCAGATTGGCAGGCAGAAATTATATTTTCTTACCTGCCGTACGTTCTGATACTCTCATGTTTTTAACCCCAATGCCCTTTTAAGTAACTGTATTAACATCTGTTTCCAGGAGCACAGGAACTCCATCACCCATGTCCCCTAGCCCTTCTCCAGTCAGCTCTGTAGGATCCCAGGGGAGCACAGGGGCCCCTTCCCCATCTCCTATCATCAGCATCCCGCAGCGCATTCATCAGATGGCTGCCAACCACGTCAGCATCACCAACAGCATCCTGCACAGCTATGACTACTGGGAGATGGCTGACAACCTGGCCAAGGAAAACAGAGGTGAGTGAGTCAAGGCACTGGACTATTCTAGAAGGCTGTCACATGATTTTGATCAGGAAAATAACTATTTTGATAGGAATCCTGTCTGCAAAGTAGGACTGCAGAGGTGATTTTTTCTTCAGTCTGCTCCTAATCTGTTCCAGAACGGCCCAAAAAGGCAATTTTGATAGCTGTCTCGCTCAGAAGCATCTAATTTTTTTCTTTATTTGGCTGGTCAGGACTGGTGACAGACAGGTCACAGACATAGCTGTGGGTAGCATTCACTGCCATCTGTGTCATTCTGGAGAGAAAAGTTTGTGGGAGGCAAGACAGCTTCCTGCGCCCCAAAGTCGTGGAGCTGGATGGGATGCGTTTAGCCAGACCACGTCAAAAAGCAGGAGCACACTTCCTTTCTGCAGAAGGAATGAACAGCCCCTAGCCCTCCCCCCCGTCTGAGCAGACACAGATGGGAACGAGGTGCCTCGCTCCCTCTTCAGAGCAAACTTCTCTCGGCTGAACTGGTTTCCATGAGCAAGCGCTTCGGCATCTGACTTGTTGATAAAGTATTCCTTGGTTTTCAGGCTATTTCATGTACTTAAGGCAGTGGCAGGAGCAGGATTCAAATCAAAATGAGGACACCTAAGTGTAGGTGTGTATATATGAGTCGGGAGGGCTGATCTCCCATTACAGTTGATGGAGCTTTGTTCAATACAAACAGCAGAGTTCAGAGAGCTGTTCAGTTCACCCTGAAGGGGACACAGGGATATAATTCAGTTGCCTACCCATAGCTGCCAAATGCCATTTGAGGTATCCTTACCTACCCTACCACTCCAGAAGTCTCCTGTACGTCCTGTGTTAGACCTGCCAGTCCAGGCTGTATGTATCTACTGCCTGAGGGCATCTCAAATGGGCACTACATGCCTCTAAGTAGGCAACTGAATTTAGTCCTTACTGGCTAGTTAGCCAAATTACTCTTTAGGCTGTGATGACCATGTTGTACAGGGCTCTATCTGTCTGTCACAGTAGCTTAGATATTTAGCATATGTATAGATAGACACTTGTGTGTAGACTTTTTGATTTAGTTGTCCTTAATCTGAGAATAAATCTTGCCCAGCATCTGTTTGCTTTATCAAGACTCAATGGAAATTAATGAAAAGCAAAGCCAAAGAACTCACTGTTTTGTTCTTTAAGAAGAAAATTGTTGTGCATCAGCCTGTATCATCGTGAACCACAGGGCTTTAAAATTAATCTCACCAGCACTAAACTTTCATTCCCATGAAACGTTCAGCTTGACTCAATTTGCAAGAGAATAAAATCTATTAAAGGGTGACAAGTAGCAAATACAGCTTCACTCCTCTGATGCTGAATCTTTTTTTCCCTGTAGATTTTTTTAACGACTTGGATGCATTGATGGGACCTATCACCTTGCACAGCAGTATGGAGCATTTAGTTCAGTACACTCAACAAGGACTTCACTGGGTGCGGAATAGCGCTCACTTGTCATAATGACTGTGTGCCATTCACATGGACAGTGTATCTTTCACGGATAATTCAGTTATTCTGGACACTGTGCTACAGAAATAGTCAGCCACAGCATTGATCCAAACAAAGGTGAATATTTCTTCAATACTGAGCAAAAATTTTCTGAGTGTAGACATGTATGTGTGCATATGTATACATATGCAGTGATATGCATAATATACAATGATGTCTCTTCAGAATGAATTGTTCTGTACCGCTCTCCAAACATTTTCATACACTAGAAATACTGGAAAGAACTGATCTTAATGCACAAAGCATACCCTTTCTATTCTTGTGCTGAAAAACTCAGAAACCAAAATCTCATGGGTTGATTGAACCAAGTGCAATAAGCACAGATCCCTATTCATGAAAGCTCTCAATAGATTGTTAACTTGAAGCTTGTACTGAAATCCCGTTGACTTCAGCAGAGCTTAAGCACATACACAAGGGCTTTCCTGAACTGGAATGAATGAGGGCAAATCATAGACATGGAGAACTTTTACTGCGAGCATGGACGCGTCACAGAAGTTTCAATATTACTGTGCCATCTCCCTGTAGCTTCCCCTCTGGGGCACACAGAGGAGTTGTG
>NW_008824775.1:533237-552661 GCF_000699105.1 Pygoscelis adeliae
GCATTCCTTCATGTGCAATAAGTTTCAACAAATTGCATGCGTTTCTTTATCTCCTGTCTTTTTAAATAATTTTACCTCTTGTTCAGCTCCTCACCAACAGTATAACCTACAGTATCAAGCAAAAAGCCTGAAAACTTGTATGCTGATAGCAAGAACTTAAAAGAGATGGTGGAAAATTGCATTCTGTTACTGACAGTAAACAGATAAATGAAAAAATATGGCAAACTGCAATCCACTTAGAAAAGAAAATGTGTTAATTTCAGCTGCGTACACACAGAGAGACAGAGAGATATCTATACCAGTTGTTGGCTTTGCATGGGAAGGCTTCATCCCACAGATTTTGACTTTCATATCTTTTTCATCTAGCAAAAGCTTGCAGCATTTTCTCCCAGGCTGTATGGGAGCATTACATGCAATTTCCTTTATCTGGGAAGCGGAGTTTGCTGTTCACCAGGCTAAGAACTGTTTCCTATCATAATCCTCTCACTCCTCATGCATAATCTCAACTAGGCTTTAACGTTTCTTGATTTATGGGATGTTTTCAGTTCCTGTTGACAGGCTGTGTTTTTCGTGCCAGAAGAATTAATCCCACAATAATTGGAGTTTAATTTGGGTCAGCTGAGGTCAAGGCCAGTTCATATCAACTGTGCTTGCATTCAGTGCATTTTTGTTCATTTTCAGTGTTTTTTTACACATTTAGTTTTCTTTTTTTGTATCGGAAGTATAATTTTTTTGCAATCAGATCTGCAGCCCTTATTCAAGTCAGCAGCTCCGGTGACTTCAATGGACTGTTTTTGTCTGAGTCACTGACTGGAGCCTTTGATTGTTGTTTTCTAATCTAATTTATAGATTAAGGAAATGTGAGTACAAAAGACTCTTTCAATAGAAGATACAAGTAGAAGTAGCCACTGGTTTTGATGGTTGATTGATTGGTCCTTGCTGCCTTTTTTTTCCCTCCCCCATTTTTGAAGAGCTGCATTTTGAAAAAAAGATACCAAACAATGCGGCACGTTTTCTCAGCAAAACATCTTTTTTTTTTTAACACAGGCTGTATTTACCCGGTGGTAAAGAGCGGGCTTGAGAGGACACAGTGCCCCACGTACCTGCATTTTTCTTGTCGAGGCTGCTTACCATAATTCCAGCTATCGCTCAGACTCAGAGCATTCACCTTGTTCTTTGAAGCAGCTCAGTGGGGTAGCTACCGAGGGACTGCTCAGCCCCAAGCCATCCTGGGCCGATATTTATGTGCCCATTGGTGCTCAGATGCTTCCCCCCAAGAGAAGTCCTGAGCTCAGGCTGCGGTCACCTCTTAGCACGGACTTGAGTGTTATAGTTTGGCTGGCTTTAAGAGTGAACACGGACCTGCCTTTAAATGACAAAATACACATCCTCCGAGTCCTCCTGTCACTCTTAACTCCGGCTGTTATCCACCCCAGAAGGAACACAATTAGGTCACAAATATGGTGGAGAACTTGATCGGTGCCTTTCTGTTTATCACTTGCTTGATCTCCAGCTGTGGAAGTCTGTCGTGATTTACTAGACTAGTAGCAACGGATTCTGTCAGCTGCTTCAATACCATATGAAGGTACTGCAGGATTTCTCCTCAGATCAGGAAAGTGAAATTCCAATTAGATTAGCTTCTGTTTTCTTTGACGGTGCCTATGATGTTTCTCTTCAGATAAGTTTGGGGGTTTAGGAGCCCTTACTGCTATTTAATGTTGAGAAATTTTAGAAGTGACATGTATTACTTGCCTTAAATGGAGTTTAGTTTTATTGCACATGTGGCATTTGAGTTTCAAGTATGGAACTTCGAAGCATGTTTATTTTACTAAGATCGGGATATTTTTCTTAATCACAATGAACTCTTTGTATGGATGTAATATGTCAAGAAACTTCAAAGAAATGCAAGAATTAATGCTGTCCTGTTGTAACATTTCCAAGTACTAAGGATCTCTTGTAGATGATTGTCCTTTCTTGTACGTTGTTCTTATATTGAATTATTTCAGCTAAAATACCCATTGCTTCCATGGAAAAACACGCTGTTTTTTAGTTTTTGTGCTGGCATCATCTGTCTTGTCTGATGAGCACACTGAGCCTTAACTTCTGGTGGTGTAACAGGATGAAATAGCAGCCATTTAAACCAACTAGACATATAAATGGATTAGAGGTTTTGGCCTTCTCTCCATAGGGTTTCTTGCATTTTGGTGAGGTTATTTAGAATACTTTTCTGTGCAGACTATTTGCTGTAAATGGTTGCTGCTGTTTAGATGACTGAATGTGGCATGGTGACAACAAGTACTTCATTTCATCTTCTTAGGGCCTCGTCTGGAAAATCGCATGTGGCTTTTAGGTCTGGTCCAATTAAGCATATGTTCCACGTTAAGAACCTGAATAGTCTTAGGCACTTCACCATGAGTCAAAGGTGCTCTGTGTGTTCTGGGTGGGACCAGCAGAGACCGTCCTTCTTTGGCGTTCTGTGAAAGACGCTTACTTGTAATCTGTTGTAAAAGTCTAGGAACATGCAGGCTTCTTTACGTCATAGCAATGTTCAGGTTCATTTTGTGAAAATAAGAAGTCATTCTGTACAAATCCAGAAGGATTATGCCTGGAGGGAGAGGTTTGCTTACAAACAGAGCCTTCTGAATCAGTCAGGGTTGGTAAAGCAATGGGAATGCATTCAAAGGAACCATGTATTGCAGGTGGACGCAACAAATGCAAGGATCCTATAGGATCCTCAGAGACAGCAAGATCATACAGACCCCTTGGCCTTAATGCTTTATAGTATTCCATGGTGGCATGAATGACAGGTGAGAACAAAGCATATGCAGAGGTTCAAGTGTGGCCAAAAGCCAAGCATAGTCCTCCCTGTCGCATGGCAGGATACCCCAACCCCTTGTTTGCTTATTTCTTTTATCCAAATATCACAGGGCTCCAAAGGAAGAGATTATAGTGAAGAGAGGACCTTAGGTAAAGGAGGTTAAGAAGATCAAGCCGTAAGTGTAGATACAAACACATATGTATATACTGTAAATCTAAATAGTAATAAAGTCACTCAGCATGAAGGATTACTAGTGCCTACCATTGATCATCAAGTACTCATCACTGAGCAGCCATATCACCTCAGAAGTGCAGTAACTGTTATCAAAATAATTTGTGCAGCTAATTAATTCATAAGAAATGCACCTTTGGGACTGTGCCATAGTATCTCTTTTGTAATACAAATGTTCAACCATTTTTCATGGCTACTGATTCAAATCTACATCACTGAAATGTCAGGATATCTTTTTTCCCCTAGATGAGGACATATACTTAGACCTGGCTAATCTGTGCTTAGTTTATCTACCCAAGAGACTTTAGTAGTCACCAGCCTTAACGCATGTACAGAATATACTATTCGCTGACTTAGTTGTAGGTTTTAATCCAAATGAAATTGGAATTTGCAAAATTACTTGGATTAATGGCATCTGCCTCAGATATCCTGCAGATGTGACATTAAATGATTCATGATTTTAAGCAGGAAAAGTTGAATTTTATGTAAATAACAGTGGATGAATTCCTTGATCTTTTTACATGAAGATTTTTTTTTTAATTAAAAGATTGTCAAAGCAATAGGTTTTTTAACTCTCTTAAATTTTCTCGAGGGTCATGGTCAAAGCTATATTAAGAACATCTCCTTCTGCAATATGCCATGCCTTCACATAATCCGCTTAATGCTTAATATGTCAGAAAGAAATGTTTCTTTTTCACAGTGATAGCAACATTTCCCTCCCCCATTCAGGGAGAATCCTCGAGCTAAAGAATAAAATCTCCTGGCACAATAGAAATACAAACAATGCCTGAAGAATATGGACTTGTTAAGATAACAATCGAAGTTTGACTGGCGCAGACCTAACATGCCTCTCATTCTGTTACCTTTTTTTTAACATTTACATCACATACTTGAACTCATTGTGTTTGAAACTAGAGAATTAGTCTGATTTTCATGTCTTAAAAAGGCCTGGTAGGTCTGACCACTATCATAATTATAATTGTTACATTAGCTTATGTGCTGTGCAGCGAGGGCTGGGACGGCATGTAACCGTAGATAAATTTGTCAGAAGGCATTCAGAAAAGGATTTGGATGATCTTACGTCTAGTCTGTCTCAAAAACTGGAGGACAATGTCTCTCACCCGATAACGTTAGCATGAAAATTTGGCTGCTTTAATGTCTCTCATAAAGCTGCCATTTGCCCTCGATAGGGCCATACTGGTGGCCATGCTGTAAATTGTTCTTGAGGTTAATTAACAAATTTGGAAAGTTACTTTAGGCGCTGTTTGTGCTTACCTCACTAAAGCAACATAGAGGAAAAACACTGAGATTTGGGGCATCCAAGGCTCTATCATTCTTTCAGAAGACTATCGTTTTCCTCAGTGAGACGGGTGGGACTCAGCTGGGGTTATTTCTTCAAGTAATTCCCCTGCCTCTGCTTGCTGTCTGGCTCTATTGCTCTTGGTAGTCCACAAGTATGCCTGCACTTTCAGGAGTGTTTTCTACTTTGGCAGCCCAAGCTGCCTTTCAGACAGGGTGCTGGAGCACGGAGCAAGTAACCCACAGGTTGCGTAAGGGGCACTGCTTTCCCCCACAAAACCAGCAGCAAATACAGCAAGGCTCCCTCTCTTTTCTGATCTGTGTAGCTTGAATCTCACACGCTGTAGCTTGACTTGCAGCCTCATCCCTGCTACCCTTGAAGGACTGCAGCGGGTCCGAGGAAAACAACAGAACGATGAAAAAGTGGGGATTTCCTCTGTCCCAAGGCACATACTCCTTTTTGGGAGTGAATATAGAGAAGAGCATGGATCATAAGGCACTCAGGTCTCATGTTTCTCATATGTACTAACACAGGGATACTTAACACTTATCTGCCTCATAGGGCTTTATGAGAATTAATTAATGTTTGCAAATCACTTTGTATCCTCAGACGTGCTGTAGAAGAGCTATGGAAAAAACTGCTAAGTACACTGGATGAATTTCACCCCTGAGTCCAGAACTACAAGACCCTCAAAATCCTTAAATACCATGTAAGCTCTCAATGTAAGCGCCTGAGTATATAAAATTTGTGCTTAGCACTGAGGGGAGTCACAGCGTAGGCGAAACTGTTGTTCCCAGAGTATCTATAACTTTGATCCTGGTAGAGAGAAAGAATCACAACAGTACATAATGGGACAAACAGCATAGGTTAACAAGTGCTGTGTAGCCATCCTAAGAATTTCAAATCTTTTTATGTCTTTGAGCCACTTTGTATTTCTGTGAAAGAAATTTGCCTCCCCAGTTGTACCAAGTGTGTTTCTCGTAACAGCCTCAGAAGTATTCAAATCATTTGTTATTCCAAATCCAGCTTAAAGTAACTTCAAATCAATGGATATTTTCTTTTAGAATGGTGCATTGCAGAGAGGATTAGTCACTTAATGAAACATTAAAAAAAAGTCTCTCTCATAACAAAATATGTGTCTGTTTGTGATGCACACTACCAGTAACTGAGCTGGGAAATCAGAGGTATGTGGGGAGCACAATGTTCAGGGAGTTACCTTCCCAAATCACACCATCATTAGCCAGCATCCCAGGGTCAAACTCCCAGCTCTGTTCTGACACATTAGCTTTAGAAGTCATCAGTAAAGCACTTCACCAAGGACTGAACACCAGTCAAATCAACAAAATGTTTCTAATGCTGTTCATGTTATTCAGGCAATACTAACAAATCCTTCCTTCCTTAGCACTAGTTATCCTTTTCTCCTCCACTTGGCATTCTTAGATATGGAATGCTCACCTTGTCAACAGATATGAAGGGAAACACTTCCTGCGGGAACAAGCTAGACATAGATAACATTTACCAAAGGATAGGCCCTTTTTAGTCTTTTTCTAACTTCCATTTTGGAAAATATTTGTATTGAAAAAGGATATTTTCATTTGAAGTTTAGATTTATCATAGAATCATCGAATCACAGAATGGTTTGGGTTGGAAGGGACCTTCAAAGATCATCTAGACCAACCCCTTTGCCTTGGGCAGGGACATCTTCAACTATATCAGGTTGCTCAGAGCCCCGTCCAGCCTGACCTTGAACACTGCCAGGGATGGGGCATCCACCACCTCTCTGGGCAACCTGTGCCAGTGTCTCACCACCCTCATTGTAAAAAATGTCTTCCTTATGTCCAAGCTAAATCTACCTTCTTTCAGTTGAAAACTGTTGTCCCTTGTCCTGTCACTACGGGCCCTGGTAAAAAGTCTTTCTCCGTCTTTCTTACAAGCCCCCTTTAAGTATTGAAAGGCCGCAATAAGGTCTCCCCGAAGCCTTCTCTTCTCTAGGCTGAACAACCCCAACTCTCTCAGCCTTTCTTCAGAGGAGAGGTGTTCCATCCCTCTAAACATTTTTGTGGCCCTCTTCTGGACCTGCTCCAACAGGTCCGTGTCTTTCCTATGCTGAGGGCTCCAGAGCTGGACGCAGTCCTCCAGGTGGGGTCTCACCAGAGCAGAGCAGAGGGGCAGAATCACCTCCCTCGACCTGCTGGCCACACTGCTTTTGATGCAGCCCAGGGTACGATTGGCCTTCTGGGCTGCGAGTGCACACTGCTGGCTCATGTCCAGTTTTTCATCTTCCAATATCCCCAAGTCCTTCTTCACAGGGTTGCTCTCAATCAGTACATCCCCCATCTGTATTGATATTGGGGCTTGGTCCAATCCAGGTGCAGGACCTTGCACTTGGCCTTGTTGAACCTCATGAAGTTCACATGGGTCCACTCCTCAAGCCTGTCAAGGTCCCTCTGGATGTCAAGGTCCCTTTGGTGGTCTGCCTTCACCCATGACAAGTCTGTCTTCCATTTCCATAAGGTGCTGTATGGGAGGATGGGGACTTCTTCTGGCTTTCCCCAGCAAATCACACATAGCTAACTAGTGCCATGATCAATACAATAATTCATTTTTTATCTCCTCAGCCTTTCATTTTGTCTTCCTGGTCCCACAGTCAGCTTTTCCTGCAGCTCTAGACATTTTCCTCCACAACCCCATCTCCCAGCCCGGGCGTATGACGTACAGGACAAGGGAGAGCTGAAATTACTCACGGGAAAAAAAGATGGAGGGCAGTGCAGAGCTGCACCGAGCGGCTCAGGACCTTTCTGCTTTCTTCTCATACCCACCCCACTTGTTGGACTGGTGCCCACCTTCTCCTATTATTCCTAGCAAGAAACTTCAGCTCCTTCCTGAGGAAGAGACAGTTGGTGCTGATGACTCCATGCACAATTTCTGACCAGCTCTTCTTCTCCGTGTCCAAAGGCAGATGGGGAGAGGCCATTAATCTGGGAACTGAAAGCCCTTAGCGGTGGTGACTCAAATGCCCCGTGTGAAACAGCAGTGTGGCTGGAGGGGTTACAGCAGCATCTCCTGGCCCAGCACCATTGCCTGACATTGTGTTACTGATCTGCTTGAATGAGCATTGTCGCGTTATGGCCCTGCAGTAAAACCAGCAGGAACTGGTGGTCTCACACCTGTGCAAGGACCTTTTTTAGGCCATTAAGGACACACAGTCAGCCTTGTAACAATTCACTGGGGTTAAATAGCACGAGAAGGTGGACTGGGAAAGAAAAAAGGTCCTGATTTAAACACAGAAGTTGGGATTCACCTCATCTTGTACTGAAGGTCTAAAGTAAGCACAACGAATCACACCCTAGAAGTGCTTGTTTCTGTCCACCGGCTATAAAGGGAATTTAGGTGATGAGCTCAGATATAGAGGTGCTGTAAATCCCACCCCAGGTTTACAATTGTATCTGTTGCTAACGAGAATGCCTGCTGAAATTGGTAAAATATCTTAGGATGCGCTGATGCAGGATGTGGCTGAGATCACTTTGGGAGGGAGCAGATATGCAGGAAAATAGGTATGCGGTAAATACATTCATTTCTGAGATGTTTAAAGCATATGTTTTAGACTTGGACTATCTCCTTGCCCACCCTCTAATTCACTGGGCCCAAATCCAAAGAAGTAGGTACTTCCTCGAGGACTGAATGTGCACCTTTCTTCTATTAAGATTACTGAAATACCAAGAAAATATATTTTACAGTTTAGTAAACACTCCAATGCACTTTTTCCGTATGTTGTCTGGAAGTAGAGCTGGCTTCCTTTAAACAGCAGAAAGAGATTTTCTGTGGATGGCAAAAGAGATGAGGCTGGCTGTGAGCCCACATGAGGCCAATATTACTCTATTTATGGAAATTCAACAGCATTTTTCAATTCATTATGTGAAAATGGCAACTTTATCCATGATGAACAGCCTGTAGGCCACCCAGGGCCACCTAAAGCTCGTGGCCTGCCTGCAGACCAGCAGTCCCATAGCAGCTCCTAGGGCTGGCCAGGCAGCGTCCCTTGCCGTCAGTGGAGGCAGAAAGAGTGGCGGCGTGTTGAGAGCTTCAGGGCAGCCGGGTTAAGGTGTGCTTGCGGTCAGGCTGTCTCTTTCCACAGATGGGAACAGGAGGGGGGGGAGCCGAGGCAGAGGAGCCGGGCGGTGTGAGAGCTGCTCTCCGGGCAGCCCGAGGCTAACCCCTGGTCCTCCTGCACAGGGATATCGCTCCGTGCTGACGGCAGCAGACAGAGACGATAACCGGTGTAACAAATCGCGGCTGCACACACACACACACACACACTTCGCTTATGGCAACCGCCTGCCTTCCTGGGCGTATTATTAATGGAAACCTGGACTGCGGTGGTGTCCGCTCACCAGGGCCATGTTGCAGTAGGCATCCTACAGAGACTCTCTTCCACAGAGTTGCCACCATGCAGAAGCCAAAACCAAACCATGCTGTGGGTGGTTAAGGGAAAAAAAGGGGAAAAAAAACAGGTGGGGAAGACAGTACAGGGCGGCCAAAATAACAGGATGCTTAAATTTGTCATTACTTCTCCAGCCGGTTGCAATAATGGCAGTAGTCCTTATTCCCTCCCCATTTCCCATCCTGCACGTAGCACCAGTGGCTGAAAAGGCAACGCGGCGGTCCCAGTGTGGGGTCCAGCCACCGACCGTCCTCCTGACGGGCGTGCTGGCACTGCAGACGGCGCACGGCGGGATACTGCCGCGTTGCGACTCTTCCCCACCTCCCCTTTTCACACAGCAAACTTCTCAGCGAGGGTCCCTGGCCAGATGAGGTACGCAAAGATCAGCTTATGACCAGAATTATTTTTGTAACAAACGACGGAGATTCATTTCCATATTTCACTCATAGCAACAAACGTCAGCAGATTTTTTGTAAAATTATTCGAGTCAGGATGGCTTTATTTGCAGCTCATAAAACATCGCTCGTGTTTCTCTCTGAGGGCACGCTACCGAGGCCTCCCCCACCCAGCCAAAGCTACAGCAGTTTATCTTTCCAGTGAGCATAATCCCACGATATGTCCCCATACAGCAGGCAATATTGTTTACACAGGTTAATAAACAGAGTATTCTGTACAGTAATTTATGCTGTAAAGTATGTACATATATCACGGTAGCAGTCACAAATGCTTTAAACTGCCTTATTTATTAGATTGGTTAGCATTTCCCCCCTTCCTCCAGAATACTTTAAATTATTTTTATCTTTCGCGTTAGTATTTTTTTAGTTACTGCATTTTGACCCAAATATTGACACACAAAAAAATTGGTCTTTACAGTAAATAGATATCTAAAATTTAAGTAGAAATAGCAAATTCAATGCCCATCCAACTAATATAGCTCTGATTATGATTAAAAATAAATATGGTATACTCTTATCTGTGTATCATAGTGTGTGCCAGAAATCATATTCCACTTGTGATCAATACAAACAAGAGCTTTAGTAACTTTCACCTATTTCATTCTTCCATTGTGAGACAAGAAAACAATAAACGACTTAATCGAAAATGTTCCCCGTGAGAGCCCTGTCTTATTCCTCCCTCAGGCAAAACTCACATTGGCTTCAGTGGGAGCTTTACCTAAGTAAAAGTACAACATAGGGACATTACAAAAATAAATATATCACATACGAACAGTGCTTGTGCTTGCTGGTCGTCCCTTTTCTCTTTAGTAAGAAACATAGGGTAAACACTACATCTGCAACGCTCCTCTGTCTCACTCCTTTTTTGCTGTACAAGTTAAAAATTGAGATTCAAAACCAATTGTATTTGTTCCATTCGCTCAAGCAAAATAGAGATCTTTTGGGGATCAGTTCCGAGTCAAACTGGAAAACAGAAGAACATTTTGCTTTTGTTTGTTTTCATGTTAAATTATGTTACACAATTAAACAGGTTCATGCATACAAAGGCAATGAAATTATTAATTACTTGTTTTAGTGTTTGGAGATTTTGCTATGTCCACAGTTCATATAAAACTCATGTAGCACAGTTTCTGGGATGGTGAAAAATCCTACTGTAATGTAACAGAATGAGCCTTAAGGATTTGTAAGAATAAGCACTTTTATATTAAAAAGCAAATATTAATTCATCAGTAAGATTACTTTTTTAATGTGACAATAAACCATGAAATCAACATCCTTCTGTCTCAATTATGCCTCATCTGTCTCTTTCTTAAACCTTTTTCTGAGGGAAAAAATTGCCTGGTTTTGTGTTACGGCTTTCGGGTCCCATCGCAGTCGCCTGTGCTCCTGCCTAAGCCACCTACCCTTCTCCACACTTCCTTCACGGGTGAGCTCGTTTGAAACCTTCATACAAGGAAGGAGGAAAGGCTCGTTCGTCAACGCAGATCTCATTAACAAGGCAGCAGATTTAACTGGGGTGTCTGACAGAGCCAAATAGGCAAAAAGAGGCAGCTCCCTGGGGAAAGGAGAACAGAGTCACTGCTACTTTTTAGTGAGGCACAGGAGGAGTACATAACCGATCCAAACTTTTCTTTATTTAAATTAGGAGACAAGCCCCTGTACCTTAAGACCACTAACGTCTGTAAGGAGTGCCAAGAGAGCCATGACCTCAGCAGCTGCAGAGCAGCAGTTCACAATTTATAGGCCAGTATTATGATAAAACCACAAGAAATACAAGTACCAAGTCACTCTCCGTCCTGCCTTCCCCTGTCCACTCACATACATACTTTTCACCAATTATTTCCCGATTCCTACAGCTACTTCCCACGCAGGATTGCCATCTCTCAGAAGTATTTATTCCAGCATGCTTTTTTGGGCCAAAACCTAAATGCTGCTGTTTTAACACAACCATTTTGCAAGTGGTAGCTTCTGGTTGTTCTTTTCTGCTCGATCAATACCTGAGGAGTCAGGGGTTGGATGTTCTCCTCCTTCTTACTGGGGAAATCGCGTTTTCCCCAGCAGCATCTGACAGCCGGGGCAGGTACTGGCTGAACATCTCAGGGGCAGGCCAGAAGAAATGAGCTTCCCAAAAAATGCTCTGCACTTTTGTGACTCACCACCATACACGAACGCGTGCCTTTTATGGACTGTAACCACCGCATATTGAAGCACACAAATGGAGAGCTTTTGCTACTGAGGGCAGGGAATGTATTTCAGGAACAAGCTCTGGCTTATGACGTGCAATGACGCATGATGGGCTGACACAAGACATTGCTGCTCCCCATCACTGCCAGGAGTCTCCTGTTGGGACGGGAGAACAGGCAAGGAACGGTCTCCCCATTCGTCGGGGTAGTGCCATCACGGAAGGACGGAGACAGCTTCCCCAGGCATTGCCTGCAGCGGCTGAGGAGCTGACGTACCACGCACAAGAGGGACAGTTATGTCTAGCTGTGTTTCCGAGGCCACCAAGGCTCAGAGTGAGCCCACTTCTGCCATCTCCCACACCAGTGCCGGTTCAGCCCTACACACCACACACAGCTCCTCCTCAACCTCGGCTAGGTTGGACCTGCTTGCTTCAGCACTGCCTCTCTCCCTGAACGCCTCAGTGGTTTGCTGGTAATCCTGCAAAACATTCATGCAGAATTTTACTTCCTGACTTGTTCTTCAAAAACCTCCTCTTCTCAGCATAATTCAAGGTCAGGAGAGAAATCAGGCACCACTGAGCTGAAGAACTGGAGGGCCCATTACGATGATCTAGTCTTACTTCCCAGGAAAACACAGGCCATAACATTTCATCAAGGGATCCCTTTATCAAAGGCTAATAACTCGATGAAGAGAAGCCTAACCTTTTATTAAGGCACCCAATCTTGATTTAAAGACACAGAGCAATGAAGAATTTACTGCAGCTCTTGGACTGCTATTTGCTAAAAATTCTGCCCCAGGGCTTCACTTTGAATGGTATCAAAGCTAACTGCAAAGCCAAACAGAAAAAAAAGAAAACTCAAAACCTGAAGATGGAATATCTGTACTGAAAGAAAGGGGAAAAAAAATTAAGGGGAAACATTGCATTTTAGGGGAGTTTCCGCTCTTAATTTGAGGAAAGTATGTATAGGCAGTAGTATTTGCCATTCTGAAATAGAATAGGCCACGATCTTCCTCGCTAGACGTGCAAGCCCACAGACAAAACGCAAAAGGAAACATTGCAACAAGTACTGCTGAAATGCAGACCCTGTCGTGGTCCTTTCACATTTGCATCAAGCTCACATTCATAATAATGTGACTCTTACGTAAGTTTTCTTTAATTTAAGAATAGGAACCAGCAGTGTGTGTGGATGTTTCTTAAAATGAAACCCAGGCTGCCCAACTGTCTGGATAGGCATTATTAGCTTGAAATCTCCTGTAATATAAGGAATTACAAATCAGTAGAGATGTACTATTATAGTGTCTCCTAGGACCATTTATGCAACTCCTGACAGTGTGAGTTTCTACTGATTTGATTTTCTGTAGTAATTTTTCAAACACCAGTATTACAGATCAGCTATAAGAAGCTAAGGTTACATATGTCAAGAACTATGACTTGATAGCACACATGCCTACATGTAGTATAAAATAATGGAGAACCCGATCCTACAGATACAGATCTTTCTTTTTTTTTTCCTGTTTCCCAGAAAGGAATTTCTCAGTCCCACAGTGCTATGGACAGCTTATGGTGTACAAATCCCTCCAGGTAAAGCAGAGGGAGTGGACGCTAAGCACAAGGAGTATATCCATTTTGAAAAGCAGCTGGGGAAAGGGTACACATCTTTGAAAGATTGCCTTGGGAGATATCCCCAGCCCTCTCACTGCTAGCATGCTTCTCAAAAAGTCCTAAAAGCAAGCTTTTGCAGCTATGGCTAGTTAAGGGTTTAGGCATTGTAACAAGACACATCATTTTAGGTGCCTGGCCCCAAACAGAGTACAAAACCCTGTGTCAGGCACAAGGCCACCCTAGGCACTATGTGGAGGGATCTGGATGACTTGGATGAACAATTAAAAACCTTCACTTGAGGAAAGAGCTCCTGGATCCAGGCAAGTAGCAGTGCCTGAGCAGGGCGATAAACTCCAGTCCCTTCTAAAGCACCGGGTGCAGGGCCACAGACAAGCCTTTCCACCCAGACGGATCTAGGCAAAGTATGTTCCTACAGGCATTCTTCAGGGTACTGAGCAAACATTTTAGGAAATGAGTGAGCCAGGAGGCAATAGTTCCAGTATTTTTTTTTTTAGCAGGTCAATGTAGCAGGTTATTTGCTACAACCTGGAAGCAAGCCTTTCTTAACATAAATAGGCTCTCTCTCAGTAAGAGACCCTACTCCAAGCTGCACATTGCAACCAACACGTGTGGCCATTCTGACTGAAGCTGTGCAGCCCAGAATGCAAGGCTCAAAAGGACAGGATGAGAGAAGAACAGTGGGAGTTTGACTGCGAGCCTTAATGCCCAGAGAAAGCTCCTGAGAGAAGTCTGCTTTCTGATCTGCTCCCAAGACACGCTCCACAGTCCCAGCGCCAGCCACAGGGCACCCTCTGCCAAGGGCCTGGGACATGTATGACCACAGCATGTGTGCTCCATCCTTACATCCATTCTTGCACATCCCACACTGGCAGCAGTCAGAAAAAAATTCATTAGGCTAAATGGTCCTTTGATGTGATCAATAGAGTAGCCCTCACTGGCATCCTAAACTCACTGATAAACTGAAAAGAGAGGACGTGAAGAGTGATAAAAGTTCTTTAAACTTCAAGGACACAAAACAATAAACAAGGTATCTGTTTCGGCAAGTGGCTGCAACCTGGCCAGTCTGGACTCAGCGGATTGTTTTTATAGCTCTCTTCATGATGCTGCGTGGAGTAAAAGCTTCAAAAATGTTTAGATGGAGCAGGCATAATTTGTTCTTGCTTCATCAGAACATAAATTTTGACTAGGGAGGGATTTAAGGATCTCGGCTTAGGCCCTGTTATCTAGCTTGAGCTAATAGTTTCTAATCAAAACAAGATAAGGTATCTTCTCCTGTGTATTAAGTTGTTTCAGTTAAAACACTGCAAGAGTGGAGGATTTAAGCTTAAACTCAGTGAATGAGGGTGTACACAAAAAATTTATTTTGTCTTGTCTTGCTGCTTTAGGTCAGTCTTACATACTCCTCATTGCAATCCAGACAAAGCCACAAGAAGAGGATAAAGCTAGATTGTCTGCCTCTAAGCATAAGATAGGGGTAAACTGATACCCACTTCACATGCTTTCATAAAGCTCCTGTGAAAGCATAAATAGGTGCTTTGAGAAGATGGAAGGCAGTTGGAACCCTGAAAGCAATCCAAAATTCACTTTTGATTATACCTTTATTGTGCACGTGTTCTGAAAATTTTACACTGAAGAAACAGAAGTGACCCAACTGGGTTTGCTCCTTCAGCAAACCTATTCTATTCACCTTTCCATTTGCCTTACAAGTGCCAATTTAAAACATGTGGGTCAGGCACAACTGGCTCATAATGAAGAGAAGAGATGACATTCAGATTACACTGCATTTATTAAAGTAATTAAAAGACTTCACTAACCGGTGTCTTCCTCATTTTAAGTAGCGTTGCAAATTGTTCACCATCCTAGTTGCCCTCTCTAAAATTAACCAGACAGATCCTAATATCTCTACTGCTCCTTTTCGAGTAAGACTGCAGAAACAAATGCTTTGTGGATTTCAGCACAATGTATCAGGACCTCAGCACTAAATCCTCTCAGTGGCACTTTCCCAGGTAATATTCTTCAGGTACCTCCTGAACGTCACTCAGTCAGCTTCTAATTCACTCCCAACTTCCTACCTTTGAGAATTTACTTATTTCCAATATTACATACTAATATGAAAGACACCTTGGTTTCTCTAGCCAACATGGTAAAACAGCACTATAGCATGAAGTAAGCTCAAAAAACAACACTTGAAAATCAATTCCTTTTTCTGCTTCAAGAATGTTTGGGGTTTTAGTTCTAGAAGACAGCACTTTGCAAACAAGGCTCCTATACAAAAAACATAGCTCACAAGAGCTGCGTGGGAGAGACACCTTCAGCTCCAAAACTCCAAGAAACCTTTCCACACTGAGTCGTAACAGAATGGGGAGTGGGATAATCTAGGTAACTGAGACGCATTTGAGTGCCTGGCTCCCCTGACAGACCTGGAGTTCACTGTCTAATCCTACATGAATTATTTGTGACTTTCCAAGGAGCAATCCACATGAGCAAGGAAGCACAGCCAAAAAATGGAGTGCCTCACCATCAGAGCATTTGGTATGTGCAGGCAAACACATATATGGTGAAGTAGTTGTGGCTCTTTTGACACGGAAGGCACAAATTGGCTTTGCTTGTGTTACGACTCCATGTATCAACCTAGGATGAGTGGGTTGGAAGGGATACACCTCCTGCTACGTATCAAGGGGAGCTCCACCTTCCTTGTGCTGCATGTGCTTTCACATCTGGGCACGTCTTATAGGCATACTATGGAATTCCAGATGACCCTGCATTACCGCCCTTCACTGCGTCTTGGAGGTATTACCAGAAAACCAGACTTTAAGGATGATCTGGATGACTACAAAGTGGTAACAATAAGAAATCTTGTAGATCGGCACGAAAAAGCTCTTACCATGGAGACTGCATGGGCAGTGTGGGCAAAGCATGTCAAAACTACTAATACATGGAAAGGAAGCCACGAATAGCTTGAGGATGGCATAAAAGCAGACAGATAGCAAAAATAAGCATTAAAAAGGCCATTTTAAAATAAGGGTGAGACCTTTCTTCTTGACATGGTAGAAAAAAGGATTCAGGAAGGTGAGATAAGGTCAGGTTACTGGATAATGCAGACTTCCTGGGTAGCAAGATATCTGCCAAATGAAGTGAGACAGCATGAATGTTAGAGATGCCAGAGAGGAGCTGGTTACAGTAATTAAGGTCTGAGGTGATGAGCTCAGCACCAACTGCCTAAGAAACATTACAGAGAGCTCAACGAAGACATCTGCTCAAGGTACAGCTGCAATCCAAACAGCTAACAAGATGTTCGGCTACTCAGTGAATGAGATGGTGAATAGTGCAGAAAATATTCTCCCTTTATACCAATCAGTGCTGAATTCTCCTCTGGCATACTGTCCATGCCCCTCCCCAAGCTCTAAAAGATCCTGCAGAAACAAGTGGAGGTCAGACAGTAAGAATGAGAATAAGCAAGTGGGGAGTGGAGGCAGAGACAGGGACTATCAAAGGAAGAGATTGAAAAGAATGAGATTTGTCTGTCTCAGAAAGGAGACAGATAAGAAGGGACAGAGTAAGATAAAATACCAAATACTCTAGAGAAGAAGTGTCTGACACTTCTCTTTACCTTGCTGTGTAACACAAGAATAAAGGAACATTCAATGAAATGAAGAGCTCATGTATTCAAAGCTGATCAAAGGAAATTCTCTTTCACATAATGTGTAATTGGACAGTGGAAGATATCACCACAGGAAGCACTGAGGTCAAGAACTGTGCAGGATTCAAAGAAGGATTGGACGGCTATATGGATCACAGGAATACCTAGTCAGAACAATTATGCTAAACATTGGAAGAACTATAAAGACAGGCTTTCAGAGTTTAAGCCAGTATCTGACTATGGGAGAATTAAAATTAGGTTTCTACAGGGTTAGATTACCCCACATCTTTTTCTGAGGTTCTTCCATCTTCTTTGCAAGCAGCTGATGCTGGTCCCTTTAAGGCCAGATCGTCAGTCTACGTGAGCTACACAATTTCTATTTTCCCACTTCCACATCAGCTTCAGAGGCACCTAAAAGCTTTGTCTAGCTGCAACAATGTCAGCAAATTCAAACCTGCCTTTTTCCACTAGTGATACAGCTATGGCACCACTTGTAGTAAATCAGCACAAGGCATTTTTATCACAACACGATTTGCTTAACATAGGGTGGCTACGGCTGTGGAGCTGCAGCCGTGTAGACACGGAGTGACAGAGTTCGCTACCTTCCTCACCTCACCCCAGGGTCAAGCTCAGTCTTGCCTGCTCCTTTTCACTGTCTTGCATTCCCTTTTATAGAAAGGGCAAAGCTTGATCACAACCTAAGCTTAATCCGCAGCAAGTAGCTCTCTGTTAGGAAGCTCGTGCAGATGAACCTCCTATTTCCTGACGATATACCCCTAAGAACTAACCTTTTGTAATAGAAGTGGTATACTGTCCTCTCTGGCCATGGCGCTAAATGAAAGGAGCCCAGGCTTTCTGTCGAGGTCCATATAGTTAATCCGTATGCTCTAAACTGTATCTACCAGCTCCAGGACCTCGGGGCTAAGCAGGCGAGACGGGCTCCATCCAGCTCAGCCCAGGTGCAGCGGCAGCAGTTCTGTATCTGCACCACAGCACATGTCAGTAAATTTACTTCAAGTGCCTCTCTGATGCCTACACAACGAAGCACAGATTTTCTGCATAGTTCTGGTAGGCTTAGGTGCCTGAAACCTATTTAATTGCAGTTTAAACACTTACATCCCCTTTGGCAGGTACACATGCTTCCAGTTTTCCTCTCCTTCCCTAGCCTTGTAAACTACTTGCTGACCTCAAATTCAGCCTGTTGCTGTCCCGTCTTCTCATAAGCAGCAGTCCAACAACTTTTCTCTGTCTTAACTAGACCCGAAGCTAGCTTATTTTCACATGGTGTGATCCGGAGCAGGATCAAGAGGGCACGGCAACATTTACCTTCCCCCTCCCCTTTTCTCCTCTTTGAATGTGGGTTGGGGGAACCCACATTCGTTATGGCTCGTGTGCAAAGGTTGATCTTTCTGCTAGCAGACAGATTCAGTTTAGGAACCTGCACAAACTGAATCCAAATAAAAACAAACCCTGAAGCACTGGGGAGGGATTCTTCCCCTAAACCATTTTGCTATTTTTATCTGGGCCTTTACTGTCCACCTGCTTGTTCCACAGGACAGTTCCATGTACTGTAATTGTGCATCACTCACTTGACTGAGTTATGTGTTCCTGAAGCTGTATTCACCCTTAGCTAACTCAGTGAAGTCAGGAGGTAACCGTCTCTTTTCTTGTGCAGCAGTTTGTGAAGCTTCTGCTCTCTGCTCAGTACCCCTTCCTTAATTTTTATAATCTCGTAGCACTATGAGTATTGTCTGGTAACTGTACTGATCATTACTAGAATTTTAAAATCTCTTTAAGGTCTCTTTGACCCCTCAGAATGAGCCTCTTAACTTTACCTCAGAACGGAAATCATCAAAACCATTAGAGTTTAGTTGCTTTATAATGCATCTTTCTCCAAACATAAGCTTCCTGAGACAGTGACCCATGCTCTGTGCAGTATTCTGCAGGGGCCTAATAACCATCTTCCAGAGGACTGTATTGCCTCTTTCGTGGTGCATTATAGCTCACTGTTCCATCGGTCTAGTGTCTTGTTTGCCTTTTTTATTGCAGCTGTGCACTGAAGTGACGGTTTCTATGATTTTTTTCCACAGTAACCCCTTTCCCTCTCTGATCAGCGTGCTGGATGTAACACCCATTCCCTACATTTGCTCTTTGTTCCCAGACTAATTACTTTTCATTTTCTATACCAAGCAGCATTTGCCATCTGCTGGCTCATCAACTAAATGATCCAAATCCCTTTTGAATCCGCTTGCATTGTTCCTTATCGCTTCTCTGTGCTTCCAGTTTTACCATCCAACCAGCGGAGATTTCACACACACAGAGCTCAGCTGAGGCACAGGAGCAGAGACAGGGGAATCCGCAGGATCTTCTCACACCTTGGGCAGAGCATCCTGCCTGGATTTGCCACTTGCTGCATTCATATAGAAAAGAAGTGTTAGCTTTGGCAAAAATTAGGCTCACATATGCTTCAGGCTGCTTGAGATAAAGGATGGCCCTGTGCTGGAGGACAGTGCAAGGCAGTGTCTTACACCAGGGATCCCAAAGGTTGCGGATGGGCTGCTGCAGCTTTCAGAGACCCCATCTGGTGTGTCCACACCAAGATACAGCACGTACTCCACTCCCCGCCTCACAGCTCTCACTATGGGTACTGGAAGGAGAGGTACATGCCACATCTCCTCCTTGCACTGCATCCTGTTTGTGTGTGTGTGTGTCTGCACATGTGTGCACGTAG
>NW_008824775.1:552710-558070 GCF_000699105.1 Pygoscelis adeliae
AAAGGAAAAAAGGAAAGAGGAACATGGAAACAAAATGAGACTTCACCCATATAGAAACCAGCACTGCTATGGCCCCATAGGCAAAAATATAAATTTCCTCTCAGCCCAACAGTGCAATTTCTGAAAATCCAGCACAAAGAACTTGTTCTGAATCCCCTCAGAAAATGTCCCATGTGTGGAAGGACAGATGTGTGCAGAAGAAGCAGGGGTCAGCTGGGGACACACGCTCTTTCCCAGCTCTGAGCACCAGAAGAGTGCAGGCTAAGCGCTGATGCTTTTAAAGCAGGGTTTATGGGCAAGCCTTATGCTGTGCTGATGCATGTGCCACATGGCATTCTCTTGGAAACTCTTTTCTGTCTTAGCAACAGCAAGCCTGACTTGCTGGTCTACTGCCTTCGCCTTATTTTGTTTGTCATTTAAGGAAAAAATTGTCTCGGATTACCCAGAGTGAGCAATCTTTTGGATGATCTTTTCCGGTCTTCCCTTGAAAGCATTGCACGCACTTGAGGCATTATCAGTTGCGTATCCAAGATACATTCAGGTAAGAGAAGACCTAGACAACCTGTGCATTTCCTTGCAAATTTTCTAATCATTTATTTATGTGGAAAATGACCACAGAATGGTCAGTTCAGAAAGTTAGGATTTTGCAGCTGTTTTATGGTCCACATGTAAAAAGAGCTATTTTTTCTTTAAAGTGCATTGACTTTTCTGAATGCCAAGTTCAGACAGACTGGGCCTGATTTCAAACAACATTTGCTGCTCCCATTTATAGTGTTTTTACGTGGTGATTTGAGTTAGGAGCGCAAAACATAGATAAATCTTTAATAAGCTACAAACGTCAGAGGAAATAACTTGTGTTATGCCTTTCTTGGGCAGGAAACCAGCATACCCAGCCTAACTAACTCGCCCTTGGCTATAACTGTGATTGGAGATACTACATTTTATCCCAAACTTTCCACACACTTAAAATCAGCTGGAGTTCTAGGTGCTCAGCATTTCTGAAAAACAATTTTTACCTCTATTTGAGCATGGAAAAATCAGCATTTGCTCCATACTAAAATCATAGCCTCTGTTCTGCTAGGATGGAGTAGTAGGAAAAAAAGAGTTTTGCTAATTCATGGCAGCATGCTGTTAGTCTTTATTAATATGTAAGTCAGAGAAATTCATCACAGGCATGAGTGGAAAGATTTTTCATAGTCCTCCTCTTAGTCTCAGGTCTCTAAGAAGAGAATGAAGCTCCAAGCCAAATTTCACTTAGTTTCACGTCTGAATGCATTCCAGGAGAACAGCGACAGCCAAAATTTAGCCTTTTTTAACAATAAAACTCCTGCAATCTGGTTTAGACCTGTTCTTGTATATCGTAGCTGTATGATTTGTGCAGCATGCAGCCTCATAGAACTGCCTGGAATTCAGGAGTGTGATTTGAGCATGCATCTGTAATATTATTCTATTCACTGGAACTTTTGAAAACCTCCTCTACCGTAACATTTAGACACAGCCTGGCACCTCAGTCTTGCTTTCCTTTCTGGCAAATTTGCATCTAGTGAAAGTAAGACAAGAATATTGCAAAAAGGGAAGGATTCCAATGTTCCCTCAATGAAAGTATGATTTTCCCTATCGCATCATCCAAAGCAATTGAAATTCTCTCCAAGAGCATTGCAGAGGCCTCTGCCTCCATGCAAAAAAAACCCCACCCGGTATTGATCAGTCTCTTCCTCTGGCTCCAAACATCCTCCAGATCTTTTCCTGTCTCTAGCCTCAGCACAAGCTTTTTTCTTTTCTAGTACTTTCTACTACTAGCTGAGTTGTAACGTTCATGCCATTTCATCCCACTGACATGCTCTTTTCCCCATCTTTACCATCCACATTCTACTTGTTTATCCCTTCCTTAAGTGCTGTGGCAATTCTCTCTCTGGGACTCCACACCGGGCTGAGAGCCAGAGTAGGCCAGACCAATTCAAGAGGCTGCTTTCTCAAGAGCTCTCAGTGGGTTTCCCAGTAGCCCAGAACAGCCAAAGGATAAAGTGGTCCTTATTGCCCTTAATGCGTCTTTGATGCACTGAGACTTGCAGGATTCACAGGAGTGTCCAGAGTTGAGTTTGAAGACGTCTTACTTACCAAGTTTGTCTCATTTCAGACTCATTAATTTCTCCCAAAGCACATTTCCCAGGTAGCCATTACATGTGATACTTGGATTTGTAGCAAAGACATTTGTTTTGCCTTATCCAATTGTTTCTTTTCTCCCTGCCCCTTTCTCTTCCTGTATCTTTTGCAAATAAAACAGAGACAGGTTCTGATCCTGTAGCCCATAATCTGACCTCATGTAAGAAGACTGTGATGCATGGCAGAAAGGCGAGATGAATAGAAGAGACTGACTTTTATGAGTGAGATTCATCTTAGTTAGTATCAAACATTCCAGAGCATAGACCTTTACATATGAGCTAGTCACCCTAGGGTCTCTTTATAGTCAGTGGAGACAGGTACATTCAAGGGTAGCTCAGCTGTAGGTATCTAAATTAGGAGAAATCAATTCAATCCTTCATTTCTGGTTCCAATTGCATCTTCTGTGTCAGCATTCATTAAATCCGCTGCATCCACTTCACTGATGGCAATGGCATTTTTCAACACTCGCATTCTTGGAGATACCACAAGACGTATCATGCAAAAATATGCCAGAATGCAGCTCTGTCTTCCAAATTACCTCAGGATCCTTCCTGGCTGTTAACTGGAAGTTGCAATAGAATCTCTGTAACTTGTTTTTCCGGATATGGCACTCACCCTTATTCAGGCATCTCGAACCCTGGGAGACAGAACAAATGCATTGACTAATTTCCACCACTGAAAAGCTGAGCTCCTCTATGGCTTTATAGAGAAAGAACCTCAGCAGTAACGCCTTGCCGTCTGTGCAGAGAGAAGAGAATATGTAAGCCTGTTTGAGTGCTGCCAGTGGCACCCATTAAATCCCCGATCGCAATGCAAAAAAAACCCCTGGCAGCACTGAATGGAAGTAAAAGGTATGGAGTTCCATATAACTGAGATCTCAAACAATTCTGAGGAGAGGGAAGACACTGACTCCAAGCAGAAAAAGGGAAAAAAAGAACTGGGGGTAACTGACCTTGTAACAGAAAAATCCTTCCCCTGCCTTAACACAAATACAGACTACCTGGAGTTTACAGCAGAGAACTAACATTTCAGAGAGCCAGAGCTCTCCTCCCATGCAACCTGCAAACAGGCCGACAAGGGTCTGCGAAGTCCTGCAGTCAGCAGGGAGTCCATCTGCTTGGTCACTGTGAAGAGAGATCCACGTTTCTGAATATAGAGAAACTGGGGAGTTAGGTGAGAGACACAGCTTTATTATAGTGATCCAATATGTCTACCTAGTGTTTTGTTCTTGGTTTGGGTTTTTTTCCAGTTGCCTAACAGTGACTTTGTTGTTCTGAATAGACCATCCTGTGCTGTAGCAAGCACCTGCTTTTGGCAAAACGCCGTAAGAACGTCTGTGTCCAACAACGCTCCAAGCTCAGTTAGAAATGATGAAGAAACTATAATAAGAAACACAGCAATTGAAATCAAGGACTCCATCTCAACTTCTCTTTGAAGGGGAGATGCAGAACTTACAATCAATAAGTGAATATTAGCCTAGGAAGACTATGAAAAGAAAAGGTCAACGGCATGAAGGCACCCATTACATTATATCTATATATAGATAGCGTATTATTACCTAACAATATCTTTGAGTACTGAGTCATGGTTTCAGATTCATTGAAAACAGGGCTGCAGGTGGCAATCCACTCATGTATATTTGCTCTTCACAAAACCAATTTTGCATTGAGGGAGCTGCTGAAATGGAGATGCCAGAGCACTATCAGGATGATGTAGAAATCTTTGCAGATGTGCAATTTTCATCTAAAATAAGTTCCACTGCAGTGTCCTAGACTGCTTCAGCACAAAATTAGCCAAAATAAAACTCATTTTTATGTAGTCTTCCCAGTTCCAAGGGCAGATGCAGCCCTGACGTATGACTGGGGGAGGACTCTTCACCATTCAGCTGTGACCACAGAATCTGCACCAGTTAAGAGTGTTGCACCCGGCAATGGTAATGAGCAAGGGGAGGAGAGGACTGAGGGATCTTTAGACTCTTCTAAATCCACACTTTGTGCAAAATAGGCCTGATGCATCGGTCCATTCTGGCCACTTTTGCACCATTCCAAAATTACTATTGGGGAGTAAAGTAGGTTGGTAAAATAAAGCCATCAGAACAGGCTCACGTGCCAGCATTTTTGCTCTTCTCAGTTAGGCAGGTTGAAGACAGAGGAGAAGTATCCATCGGTGACACCTTTCCCCTCAACTGCTGGTCTCGTGGACTGTGGCAGTAACGTAACAGCCATATTGCTCCATCGTTAGCAAAATGCCTGGAGCTAACTCTTGGCTCCGATTCTTTCCAACAGCCTTTCCAAGTTTGTCTGTTTCTCATAATTGTTTTGCTTCGCACCGTTTTTTACCTAGGTCTTTGTTCTTGTCTTGCGAGTGCCTTCTGTGCAAAGAGCCCCACAGCCATTTCCCCTAATGCCAGGCCCAAATGTAGACTGCTGCTCTCTGCAAGTTTTGATCTTATGCTGTTTTATCCTTTCTGAACTGATCTTAGTAACATGCTCAGAAAAAAGAAAAAAAGAAAAGAAAAGATTGTTTGCAAGTGTAGATTATCCTGCAGAGGTTTCTTTTTTTTCTGCGATGTTTAAAAATCATGCAAGAGAGACAGGGATTTCTATCCCTGGCTAGAAATCTTCCTTCGGTTCTTTCACTCTTGGAAGAGCAAGAGCAGCTCTGCTCGGCAGAACTAATTAATTATGATTGCAATAAAACACACATTCCGCCTAAGAATACCTGACTGCTTTGTGTTTTAGGAGCTAACGAAAGTCGGCATCGTGGTTAAAAAGCGTGTGTACGTAGCGGTAGGCCTTATGTAACGTATCAATGCTAGAGCCAAATGCTGCAGATGAGATTTTACAATAGCGGTTTCACTGGTTACCGTGAAACAATAGTGCTTGGTCAGGAAACGACTGCAATAATCCCGCAGCTTTTTACATGTTAATATTTAGGGCATCGCTACGGTAGGTAGGCTGTGTTGCTACAGCATTGCAGGAGTTGTGAAACGTGTCTCCGTCGTTCGTAATTACCTCTACCCTGCGGGAGCCGGGCGAAACGGCAGATGAGCACGTACCCTCCTTTTCCTCCGGCTCTCCGGCTGATTATTCGCCGGCGGGGGGGACGACGGGGTTTTCACCGGGGCCGTTTGACCGTAACCCCGCAGCACCGCTAAAGGACAGCAGGGGAAGCGCGGCGCCTCGCCCCCGCTCGGA
>NW_008824775.1:558485-562142 GCF_000699105.1 Pygoscelis adeliae
GGTTTTGGCCGGGGGTTAGAGTCGGTGGGCTGTTACCCGGCTTAACCCCTCCAGCTGCACGCAGCTGGCCGCTGCAGGAGGTGTGCGTGTGTACACAGGCGTTGGCGCGTAAAACGGCACCACGCTGACAGCCACGGCCTGAAGGCTTGGCAGGTTGCTGTACCGGGCGTGTTTGGGGATAATCGTGCACATCTGTACAAAACAGCGTTGCACGGCTTGTGCGTAGAAGAATACCTGGGGGATGAGGGTGGATACGCTGTACCGAAGTGCTGAATTACGGGGCTGAACCTATTGGTATTAAAGGGCCCGGAGAGCCCCGCCAACGCTTTGAGGTGAATTCAGTGCCCCCTATTCTTATCTCCGTGCTGCCTTGACTAAAAAGCACCTCTGCGTTTACTGCTGAAAGCTGAACTTGAGTTGGGGAATCCCCCACCTGGCATGAATTCAACACAGATGACTCTTCCGAGAGCTCCTTGACCAGGAGAACTATGGAGTGAGGGGACATACCTACCGTACGACAAGGAAAAAGTCCATTAGCTGTCACACTGCAGCCATTCCCAACTGGCTGTTTGCCTGTCGGGGGCTGCTGCCGCAGAACAAGAGCTACAGAAGCTGCAGGGCGGCAACCGGTGTGGAAAATCAGAGCGCGGCAACTGGTTGTCGGCTTCACGTTACTGAGCCTCTCCCTTTGGAGATGGGATGGGGGTGGTGAGCCTTCTTTTACTCTATGACCAGCTTGGCTCTAGTAGAGTCAAGCAATTGGCAGTGCTCTTCCCCTTAAACATAACAACCTACAGACCAGCAAAAGAGCAAGCAATGGAATAGCCAATGCTAAGTGTTCTCCTTTCTCTATGGAATAGCAAAGGATTGACTCTCTGTCGGCCCTTGTGTTCATGCGAACTGTGACAGCCCAAGACCACTCTGGGAAAAAACACGCGAGACTAGAAGGAACGCACAGAAGTATCAGCACGGGAGAGATCTTCCGTCGGTGGCTTTACGTGCCTTTTCCGACAATAAGAGACCCAGAGTTGTTCTGCATTTATGACAGCAGCCTTCAGAGGCCATAGCAGCCACAATCGCTGCTCGGTCACGTCTCCCGTATTAGGCTGCAAGCAGCATGACGCTGAGCCTCTCGTATTTCACCTGGAAATTCCTCTGTGCTGAAGTTACTGAAATTACATCAGAGGTACTTTTTGTAAGTTGGAGCAGATTTCGACTCAGAAAGTGGGATTTATCTGTAAAGGTTGCTCAACAGTAACGCTTACCTCATTGAGATGCCCCAGCTAAGACCGCAGTCCCATCGAACTGAGGCCTGCACGTACAGTGCCTCTCTCCCCAGCCCCAGATTCGATTCCAAACTCGGTGAAGACAGCAGGGATGCTTTTACTGAAGTCACGCTTTGAGCCAGGCTTCACCCTGTAAATATTTACCGATGAATAAGCATATGACCCGCTTCCCAGTCTGGCTACCATAACCTAAGATGTTTCTCTGTCAGCTCAGGAGCCTGCTGGTGCAGATGCATTGCGACATGAGGGCTTTACAAGACATAGGAAAAGATCATTTTACTCCGGTTAATATTTGGCCCTTTTCCTAAACTTTCCTATTTTTACCCTCTTTTTAACATTAATTCCTTTCGGTTTCTGTTTCTTCTTAAGCTCATATTGGCCTGTTCTAACTAATTGTACATAATCTTTGCTGGAAGTATAGTATGGCTACTTCAGGCTTTTTCACTGTTAACTCTTACCCCAGCTTTACTTCACAAAATAGTTGTCCCCGCCTGCCTCTCTAAATAATTGTTGGTTCCTCTTATAATTTGCTTATATGTCAGCTTCTATTTAAAAATAAAATATAATCATTGACTAACCATTTTAAAACTGTTCTTGCTAACCTAAATTAATCCCTATTCCACTTGTCTTTCTGCCTTTCTGCTCCACAACTGCCCCCTGGAGAAATAGCTCTGTAAGGAAAAAATAACGCACACATCCAGTCAGGCAGTACTTCCAACAGTTAGTTTGCTCCAGACTGGCAAAGGCTGAGATTGGTAGAGGTGTTTCTCAGCAAAACTGGAAAATGCTGGCCCAGTGAAATGGATATATTTCAGATAACTGTTCTGAACAAAGTATTTTTCAGCACCTTTTTTTTTTTTTCAGGTGATAAAATTGCTGATGAAAATCAGACAGAAAGCGGCCAGCCACAATGTCTCTAAAATTTGACAGGTTAAAGCTGGTCAAAACTCTAGTTAGCGCTTCCCTCTGGCAGGGAACACCCACGTTTTGAAGAGGAGTTTCATTAAAATACTGAGTGAAAGCCAAATATTTGGGGGTTTCTCACGAATGTGCTAGGAGGCTTCCTATAAATATTTTTCTAAGTGAAATGAACAAACCACATCCTGGCTAAAATAGCTGATGGCCAACCGACCTAGGTAAACCTGAACTTGACTTTTCCTTACCCTACCTGGTTACCTTGAGCAGTATGTACCTAGCTATGGGGAAAAGTCTGGACATTCATAAAGCTCTTGGTTTTATCACACAGCGCAGAGCACGAAAACACTTGAAATTGTAACAGTTTTCACAGAACAGGACAACTATTCCTCTGTTCTGGCAGTGCAGGTGGAAAAAAGAAGGTTCCACATAAGCACTTTTCTTACAGAGAGAGACACGTACGGCTCCATCTCTGAAACCAAGTCCGTGTGGGTGGACCGATGTGCTTCTAGCCAAACTGGAGTTTCGCCCAGTATCAGCGGGGACTCCTAGCAGATCTATCTAAGTCGATACAGTTGTAGGACCGGGGCTATCTTCTGTTTGTAAAACAAATTGCATATAACGGAATTAGAACAGGTAACTCAGTAACAAGTTTTCCGTAAGTAGCAGAACCAATAAGGCCTGGTTTCCTAAGGATTTATGTCTGTCTTCCCCTACGTTCCCATACCACAATAACGCCCGCTTTCCTATACAAGGATCCCCACACACCCTCGTGTCTTCCCCCACAACTGGTCTTTCCTTCTTTCCAGCCTCCCCACGGACACACCTTACAGTACCCCCAGCGCTCTCCCACGAGCTGTAACTGGGGAAGAACTGGAGAAGGGCCCACACATGCTGCGGCTGGTTTGGCATGGGAGCGTGCTGGCTGGCGCTAGAAAGCTCAGCCAGGAAATTACCTTGGGCTCTCATGCTACCTCACTGCTGCTGCTCTTTCTAATGAAGCCTGTAAGCTTCGTATCGTTGAGGCTGAGATCCCTCTGTCAAACTGGGCCGGCATGGCCACTGGATTCTGAAGTTACCAGGGAAGAGCAGGCAGCACCGTTGCACTTCTCTTAGCAACCTGGCCAATTAAAAACGCAGAACGGCATGCGAGGAGCCAGTGGGTGTTATTCCCGTACCCAGCGAGTGAGGGGAACAAGCAAGCCCTTTCCCTGGGGGAGAAATCGCTTCTAGTGTGAGGCTGGTGAGAGGGAAGAGCAGGCAGCACCGTTGCACTTCTCTTAGCAACCTGGCCAATTAAAAACGCAGAACGGCATGCGAGGAGCCAGTGGGTGTTATTCCCGTACCCAGCGAGTGAGGGGAACAAGCAAGCCCTTTCCCTGGGGGAGAAATCGCTTCTAGTGTGAGGCTGGTGAGCCCTGACCCTGGCTCGGCCCCCCTCCAGCCACAAGGACCC
>NW_008824775.1:563736-607916 GCF_000699105.1 Pygoscelis adeliae
GTGTGTGCATGTCTGGGTCAGCCACCCCCCGCTCGTCGCCTTCCCCTCCCCCCCACGGCACCTGTGTGTGCGTGTGTGTCTGTCACATGGGGCCTGCGCTTCAGACACAACACGGTTCCCAAGGCAGAGCCGGAGTGGTGCCGCGAGTATTTTGCCAGCTACGGGGTCATTGCAGGGAAGTGGGTTGGAGGAGGAGAAGGAAAGCCCAAGCCCTGGCGCAGCCTTGCCCTCTCGGAACACACCACGCGCTGTGGCACTCGGCTGTAGCAGCGGGTCTCTGCCTGCGGTTTTCCGTAGTGTTTGTCACAAGTTGTATTTGCTGAGCAATAGTGCTGGATATAACCAGCGTGCTGGAAGGAAGAGGACCTGTGCTCCGTGAGTAAGCCTGTGCTTACAAACACCGAGGGACAAATGTGTTCACTGATGCTTCTTCACCCCTTCCCCATCTCATGTTGATGCGTTTTGCTGTATAGTTACCATTGACTTGACCTGTGATACTGAGCAAAAAGCCCCTGATGGGAGATGGGCGGTAATAGCATGTTAACCTCAAGAAAGGAGAGAAAGAGAATACCGCAAGCACGTGATTTTTTTGGTAGAAAATCTATGTGTTGTATGCTGTAATATTCCATTATTTCTGGTGCTTTAAAATTAACGTCAAAGTCTTCAAAATGACAGGGCTGCGAATGCTCTGCTTGTGTTAATGAGAGATTTTCTTCGTGAAAAGATGAGTTGGTGTTTGTTCTGCATCTCAATTTAAAATCCAGGTCCAATCTCAAATTTGATACTGTAGTCCAAAGAAGCAAAAACAGGCCAGTGTAATTTTATGATCCGAATTCTTTATTCATTAGATGCTGTTGTTGCTCAGATAGAACTGTTTTAAACAGTTGCCTACTTACCATTAGTTGCAAGAGGTTATAGTTAAAATTTATTTCTGGCATAGTTCTGTCTTACTATGGGTTATGACATTTAACACAGAAATCCAAATCTCTGACAAATTCTTTGCCATCTTGTCTCAAGCGTGTAGTTATTACCCATTCCTACCATATTGGTCTTTCACTCAGTTGATTTCTTCCACTGGACAAGGTACCAAATCCCTGTTCGTAAATAATCCCAAGCTGTCAGACTGGAGGTCATTGGTAGGACAGTATTAGTAGAGGCACAGTGCAGACACCTGCCTTGTGACTCACTGATGTTTAACTACTTGAAGATAGATTGTTTTAAAAGTAAAGCTCTAATAGGAAAAATACATTGGCATATTTGAAGCCTCAGTAGTAAACTGTGCATTTTTCTGTGTACAGTATATGTGTCTTCAACACATTATTCAGTAATTGGCCTTTCAAATGTAGCACCAGTCCATCTTTCTGGATAGTATGTACGTACTCTTACTTAGTCACAGCCTGTTCTGATGCAGTGATAGTGTCTTGTAACTGAGTGCTGATTTTGATTAGTCTTTTCTGATCCCTTGACCCAGATGTCTTTTTGTAAAGAAGTTTCCTGGCAATTTTTCAGTCTTTCTACCATCCCTTTCAGTTACTAGAGAGATGAAAGAAAAAGTAAGAATGATTCAAACACAAAACCAGATTTTGAGTAGGTAGCAAAAATTAATATGATTACACAGATCTTTTTTTTTAATAAATCAGTTGTTCGGGACGAGCAGGAAAAGAATAACTTGCCTGACCCTGCCATGTGCTTTCCCCATTTAATTTGTTAGCTATTGTTTATTTCATGAAGAATGATTTTTTTTTTTTATTGAACATTTTTCTGTTTTAATTAAAGGTGTATATTATTATCACTGAGATCTCTGTCAGCTCTTAGCAGCATGTTTGCCTGGTATAGATATAATAAGGGAGCTAAATATCCAAATGTTGACACCCTCCCTCAAGAATACAATGTAGATTAATTTGGTGATAGTGCCATGTGTTTACCTAAGCATAGCAGAATGAGGAAAAACTGGAAGCAAATAGAAATGAGAGTGGCCATGGAGTTACAGAGAAAGTTGAAAGTAAGAGAGCAAATCTAAGTGGATGCAAAAGAGCGTGAGGAATTCTCAGACGTGTGATATAGTATACTTGTGGAAGTGTCTTTTTTTTTAAGAGGGAAATTTGTGTAGTGCTTCTCCCCAAGAGCAGCTTTCTGCTCTGTTGTGGAAACCAGACAGCATTTTAATTGGAGACACAAATGTTTTTAGGGCGGAGGGCCTCCCATGTCTGTGGTCCCCTCACTTCTGTATTTCATGTGGGGTAACTGGTGGTCATAAGATAGAAGTCAGGATTAGGAAACCCTTCTTCTTTCTCACTCTTCAGTGGAAGAGAGGTGAGTGTGTAGAACAGCTTTAAAATCTGGGCTGTGATGATAACTTCCATTCTTGTGGCTTGTATTTTCAAAACTAACTGAAGGACCGCTGCTACTGTAATTAAGGAATCTGGGACCGTTAAATTCATCTAGGAGATACTTTTAGTTTGGTATACCCATAGAAAGGATTGTTGTATCTTCCGTATTCTTTGCTGTAAATGCCTAAGCAGACCATGGTCCCTGAATTTCAGTGTTAGCTTTTGGGGAAAGTAATATTTTATTAATTGGTTGGGGGGGCAGGCGGGCGGAACTCCTTTCCTATCTCAAAGCTTCAGGTCTTCCAATTGCTATTCTACCTATTTCATAGTGCTGAAGCTGGTGCTTTGAAATTTAGTTGCTTGCATGAGTAAAGCTTAGCCATATTGTAGCTAACTCTTTGTTGGTTTTGCTTTCTGTTCCCAGCTATCTGTAAATACTTTAACCGAATCCCAACATAAGGAAACTATCAGCTGTAATCTCCTTATTTGGTCTCCTTGAATTCACGCAGACCTTTTCAGCTTCTTGACTTACGAAAGTAAATAATCCTGAAAAAGGGAAAGCTAATTTTGCTCAGGAGAAGGCACTGCTCAGGTACCTTGCAGAGTCATTCTTGCAAATGCAGGTGGATTGGTTTGAATGCCAAAACATGAAAGCAGTGCTGAAGCTGCGCAAAGTAGGGTTGAGAACTGCTCTAAGGTTTTTCCATATTGACATAGAGATTGTTGGTATTCTGGCAGGGTAAGGTATGCAGTGTATTTTGGTGGCATCCTGGGGACCGTTGCTAACATTTTCAGTCAGGTTGTAGTTGTCAGTAAATATCCAAAGTAAAATAAAGTTCTGTCCACCATGTTCATGACTTCATCTTTTTGAGGTGACTCATATCAGCTGTTAGTCCAGGGCTTGATGAGTCAGCATCTTGGACAAATGGTTGTACTCCACTTACATCATTTTGGAAACCTAGGAGCTGTTGGTATTTAAAGGAAGTAATGAAATTGCTGATAATTCTTACAAATAGGAAAGCCCATGACCCGTGGCATGTAAAGTAAATGATTAGTGCAGTTTACCAAGTAGAGTAAATGTATTTTACCATTTTGTGCTTTTGAATGCAACTCCCAGTTGAACTAAAGAACTAAATAATGGTGTGTATTGAAAGGATACTGTTTCTGGTTTCTGAATCTGCCTGTTGTTTTCAGGAAACATTAGAGCATTGGGAAACTGGGAAGAGTGGCTTTTCAGTCACTATTTCCTAGATTTCCTTGCTGAAATTGCATTATTTGTTAAACAGTTCCAAGAATCCTCTTATAAAGCAATACTGGGGGGGGGGGGGGGGGGGTAATGACTTTTCACTCTAACTTCTGGCTGATCAGGAATTTGAAGTTGTAAGTGTTGCCCCTCCATAATGATTCCCATAATTTTTGCATTGATTTTTAACCTAAGTTCTACAAGCATCATGTTTGCCTGGGGTAGGCCGTTTTTACTCTGTGGCCTTTTTGTATTGATCTGTCTCCACTAAGCAGCAGTGTAACGCTGTTGTTCCAATGTCAGAGGTACTTAGAATACCAACTTAAAACTACTTCAGGCCAAGAATGCAATTCAGATTTGAGTTTTATTTAGGGATCCTAAAGAATTAGAGCATTTTTGTTTTGTCCTAAGAACTTAGAACTATGTTTTTCATGGAAAACACAGAAACACTGTGCTCTATCTTTTCACTTTCCTTTGAATCTGGGAGGAAACTTGAGAATATATTGGATCAGATCAAAAGTTCACCTAGGTAATAGTAAAGAAACAAACATACTGAGATACTTTGCCTTTATATTCTGAGTTCCTGTAGTTTGTTCCCTTTTTTCAAAAACAAAAAATAAAAAAATTAATGGCTTTTTATTCCATTCATCTGTTCAACCCCTGTGGACTTTTAGCATCCTTGGTGTCCTGTGTCAGAGAATCCACAAATAAACTAGGCAATAGATGAAAAAATATTTCCATTTGTTTTGATCTCTCCACTTACTAGTTTCATCTGATTCCTCCTAGTCTTGTTGGTCTGAGTTGATGATAAAAGTAATATCCATGGACTAACAAAAGATGTAGAAAACTTGAGTAGAAGCTTAAAACTTCAAGGCTAAGCACAGAAGCCATATCTTGTGAAGATTTTACTTCAAAAAAGATTTTGCAGCTTTGAGAGTTTCAAAGGCAAATCCAGAAAAACATTTGGGAACTGGACTACGCAATGTCAGTTGGAATTAAGTAGTGTCATTCAAAAGGTGCTATGAACAGAAAATCTACCTATTTTAATACTGAATCTGTAGTCATCAATACTTTTGCTAGTAAAGTTACTTGAGTTCTTAGGGTGTTGCTACTGTACGTGCTTAGTGCTGCCTGTATGGGAGTAGAGAGATGGTCCTCCTTAGTATCTGACATCAGCTACCACTTGAGATTCGCAAAGTGGATGTCTTTTTCCCCGAAAAGCCTGTCCTGATCAGCACCTGCTCAGCGTACACTGGTAACATTGAGTTGAGCATAAAGCACAACTTCCCTGGGCACTTCTCCTAAAAAAAACCCACAAACTTGTAGAGAAGAAGGGGTACCTTCTCATGACATTAGGTAGAACATTGGCCCAAAGAGCAGATTTGTTTCCATGCCATTCTCTATTGCCAAAGTGGTTAATCTGGGTAGTGAGCGATCAAATTGGTCAGCAACAAAGATGTTTGTTGTGTGTATATACATGCACTTGCATGTGCACACAAACATGCACACACACGTATACACACACACACACGTGTATATCCAAACAGATACATACAATCAATCAAAAATATGTAGTCTCTTTTGACAAGATTTCACCAGTCTGCTGGCCTGAAGTCTAGGGAATCTGGGGAAGCTGAAGATAGTGCATGTCAGAGATTTTTGCCAGCACAATTCCTCTGAATTCTATGTTAACAAATTCAGAGCATTCACAGATTCCTTGCTTTGGTCACCTCGTGAGAATTTTCCAGTTGTTTATTTTTGAACGATTATACCTCCACTTTTCCTGCCTTGTTAAGTTTTTCTTTAGCTTTACAAGGGCACTTCCTTCAGTTGTGCCTAGGAGGTCTTAGGAAGTCCTAAATCATTCAGCAGCAGCAAGTCTTCTCATTATTTGGGAGGAGGGATCATGGTTTACCTATGCTACCTACCGACTGCTAGACCTGTGCCTCAGCATAGGCTTCTTGTGTAAGATGCAAGTTGTGGGACTGGATTGTCATCAGACTGAGGGGTGCACAAACTAAAAATTTCCTAAATGAGTTCTATTGATTTATTAGGTAGAAAAATGAACATCCCACTCTTCCTTTTCAAAGAAGAGAGTAACACAGTTCTCTGTTCTCAAATACTATAGACAGCTAAACATAGGGGCTTGCAGGAAGAATACGCAACTCGTATGCTCATCTCACTCTTTCAGATACTCAAGTCCAAGAGAGAAAGAGAATTTCCTTTTGGTGATTTACAGTCCATTCACTATGTTGCTATTGAGAGTCCTAATTTCACAAGCTCTGCTTCTTATTCTGATTTTACTTAATGGATTTTTTTGGAAGCTGGCATAAAGATTGTGAGTGTGCCAAGTCCTTTTGGGGTTGAGGCTCCAAAAGAATATAAGCGCAGAAGAGAACTAATGAAGCCAATTGCTGAAGTCTGGTGAAATTTTCCAGTGTATTGTGGCAATAAGAACAGTTGTATCAAAGAGGTGATATTTGAACTAAAAAGTGAATTGAGCTGCATGGTTAAATATAGCAATGAACATTTATCAAGAAGAGCCACTCATCACTGAGGAACTCTGAAGGAGGGGGGGAAACTCTACCAAAAAATGCAGGAGTGTTGAAACTGAAGCCAGAGTCTTCTGTGAGCAGAAGAAAAAGTCAGCCAGGTTAAACCACTACTTGTGACAAGCTCTTGAATGGACTGTAGCTGCTACTGAGTGTTATTCCTAGAGGGGAATGAAACATCGACAAGTTGGTCTCAAATTGAATCTGGCTTGCTATTTTTCAAAGAACTAACCATCTCAAATGCGATGTATAAAAGCAAAAAGAGTATCTTCTGGAAAACAGATTGCTCAAAGCTGTTGATCACTGCAGATCGTGCAGTGATGCTGTTTTCTGTACCTCGTGCTCCTGGTTCCTTAAGTTGTAACAATTAAAACAATCATCTGTCCTGGACTTCCAAGTCAGTTGTAAAAAGGTCTAAACACTTTTGTCCTGTCCAGCTCTCGTATAAATGGTTACCTGCTGTACAACTGCTTTGGGTCATTGTGATGATTCGCCAGTAAAAGAAATGTATATTTCTTAGTTGTTACTTGTATGTAAAGTATTTAGTCCTTGATGTTAAAGTAAACTGATCTGAAATAAAGACCATTTTGAGTTGCAAAAATAGTCAGTTTGGAAACTGGTTTAGTTTAGCAAAGAGTTCCTGTGTCTCTCTCTGGGGGAGTGATTGAACTGAAGGTCAGAGTATCACTTTTTTACTGTAAAGCTCAAATGAAAGTATGCATGGAACACAGTTTTAGAATAGTCATTGACACATAAGGAGTTGATTCTGAAGGACTTGGTTTTTTCCATGCTTTATGTGGGTTGAATGGTATTTCACCTTTCTAGCAAATGACATGGATGTTCATATTTTAGAAAAACGCTGTTTCTAAATTTCTCATATTAACAGTTTTGTGTCTAATATTTAATGTGCCCGAGATTTTAATGATTGTTCTTTCCTAATTTATACTCTTAGGTTTACTCACAGGAGACGGGGATGGTGTTGGGTGTTTTTGGGGACAGGTATTTTTCAAGTGTCCTTCAGCTAATTTAATTTCTGTTTCTTTAAAATATCATCAAAGATTGAACTGCAAAACAGAACTTGCTGGTTGACCCTGTAACATCAGGTGCTTGGAGTTAGAAGTGATTATTGTATGGGCACATGTGGCTTAAGATGGGGAGCTGTTTGATCGTAACTTTCGTTGAAAACTCTTAGCCTATGGAAAAGGTGAGGTAGCCTACCCCTCTTGTTTATTGGGGGGACAAAACAGAAGCAGGGCTAGTTAGTGAAGAGTAGCTAGGTCATTGCAACTCTGTATCCACATCTACACCACAGTTAGTTGGTTATAGCCGTGACCCTAAAAGTCGGTTTCTAGAAATGGCTGAGATAATCTTAAGATCCCACTGGCAGTGAAAGGAACAGTCCCATCCATCCCTGTTTTCTGGCCTGTCTGCTTTGGCTTTGTCTGATGCTTTTGTGAGTCAGTTCAGCTTGCTGAACTGGCAGGAAACTAACAGGTAAAATTATGTCAATTTTCTATTGATTTAGTGAGCTGAATTGCATATAGCACCAGTAAGAACATAGGGGTCATGTGAGTTCGGAGGTAGCGTAGAGGTTGGGAAGAAGGGATGAAGCCTGTTAGGCCAGCAGAGGTTGAAGAGCAGAATCATCCCTTTTGGTGGCAGTCAGCCATCAAGTTGACTCAACCATCTGATGAAATTTCACCCTGAGAGTTTATTTCCTGCCTAGAGTAAAATTCAGTTGCTTTGCAACATACTAATTAGTTTTTTTTAATATGGAGCAGTAGTATTAACTCTGAAGTGTCTAAAATCACAGCGATTTTAAAATACAGTATCTTAAGAAAAACATTTGAACTATCTTTTTTATTTTTAAGTTCTTTTGCTGGATTCTGAACTTTTCAATATGTGGTAGAAAACAGTTTTAGATCCTGTAGCAGGAGCTCTTTTCTGGAAGACTCAGCCAAGAGTAGGACTCTCTTGTGCTGAGAAATGTGTAATCACGTAAGACAGTTCTTTCCTCAAAGAGCTTGCAGATGGGTGCCAAGTAAGAGTGGTGAGTTTGATGTGGAAGCTGGAATGTAGATGCATGAAACTTAAACAGGCCACAAAATAACCCACTTGATGGAAACAACTTTTAAGCCCTGTTGAGCTGGGATGGATTCAATCTACAGTTCAAGCAAAAGATTCTGATGTTCATTAGCAGTGGCCCGAGATATCCATACTTCCGTTAGCAATAGAGTTACACCTTCAAGAATAAAGCTTGTGGTGTTTGAATATGTTAGTTAAATCAAGTTCTTCTGAAAGGACGTTGACAGGATGTTCATTCTGGTCAGAAATGCAAAATAGCTGTTACGATGTGTTATACTTGCACTCAGCTTTGTTACCTGAAATTGGATTATCTGGATTAGAAGTTAACTTGTGCCATGTATTTAGACAGAAGTTTGGCAGGGTTATTTGTTAAGTCACAGTGCAGCTTCATTTTGTCTTTGGAAATAGTTCATATGTTTTCCTGTAGTGCAGAGCTATAAAGTGTATATTCTGCCAGATTCAAGTTGGCTACTTGAAGAGGCAGCAGAAGTGTCTCTGCACCATATACCTGGAAAAGGGAATGCTGAAGAGTGTGGCAGAGACAACTCAAGTTTGAGCAGGGCTAGTACTGACCTGGAATTAAAAAGCCCATGAGGATCCATGTTCACTTCTTACAAAGTCATTGAGCTCTGTATTCTGTGCTCCCAAGCATTCTTCCCCATAATACCTGTGGTTTTGGTCTGGGTTTGTCCGTTATCTGTGTTATCCCAACTACCCGAGATAATGGAAACCCGCTGAATTTAAAGTATTTTAAAGAAATAACTTTCCTGCATCAGACCGTGTGTCTGACTGCTACAGCTGAGATTAAAACAAATATTAACTTAACATCAACATTCACATCTACGTTCCTTGTTTTGCGATCTAAAATCTCACAGTTGCTGTCCAACTCTTTTATACACGCAGACATGTTTATAGAATTCATAAAATGTAGACTTAACATTTCTTTCCATTACCCGATCTGTAGGATTTGATTAACAGCCTTTAATAATAGGATTAAGTGGTTGTGGGTTGGGAATTATAAGGCCTATGAAACAGTGCGCAAAGGGATGTTAACGTATCTTTTCCTAGTGGGCTGTATTGGGCATTTCTGAGCCACCAGTCATGTACAAAGCATCAAAACTCTTAGTTTCTCTTCTAGCTTCAGTTTTGAAAAGGATCACCCAATAGAAATTTGAATTCTAGTTAAAGAACCCTATTTTGTAGAACAGTAAGATTTTTACCATTTGTATGTGCTCTAGAAAGAGATGCAGGGCCAAATGATGTTAATTTTGATCACAGGAGTTCTTAACGACTTTTTTTTTTTCCTTGAAAGTTGTTTCTCTTGCACTGAAAACTTAGATTCTATTCCTAGGAATGCTATTTCTACCTTTACAGGCTTTTGTGCAGTTTCAGAGTTTGTTGGGGTTTTTTTTTTAATTGCTGAAGATTTCTTTGTGTTCACAGGTACAGAATATGAACATTTCAATTCTATTTAAAAAGCTTTTCTCTGGGCGAAGGGTCACTTTATAGCTTGTCCTTCAGGCTCTAGAGATACCCTGAAAACTAGTAACTATGGTGGTTCACTTTCACTGAGTCACTGTGCGTTTGTGCTCTTGAATTTGTGAAAACAGAGAAAACTGTTCTGAAACAAGTTAGATACTATAATCACAAGAAAGATGAACTCGTCTGAAATCGGCCTGCTTGTGATGGGTGTTTAAGTCCCCTGTCTTGATTTTTCTGCCCCACCCCCCCCAGGGTTCTTTACAAAGCGTTTCTCTTACTCATCCCTTCATCGTGATTCCTATAGAGGGAGCATCGTATCATCCTTACATTTCCTATTTCATGAACCAGTGAGCATGTTTCAAATCTTGCTTAACTTTTCCTCTGATTTAATATATCCTGTGCAAGATGTCTCTCTCACTCATTTGTTCCTTAGGTTTCAGCAAGGCAGCTGTAGAGGTTATCTTCATTTTCAAGGAAAAATTCGCACTGTCAGCACAAGTCTTTAGCAGGGGATTCTCCTTAGTCCAGAAACCTTGGTTCACCATTCAGTTCCTGGAACTACAAAGAGAGAAATTAGTCTCCCAGGTTTTCATATCAGCATTAACAAAATAATCCACGACTCTCAAGACTAGAGCCAGAGGCATCTAGTAATCACTGAAGTACCATGTTCTTAACTTGTGTGTTTAGAATTTAAGTGGACTGGCTGAGTCAAAAATCACATCTGCCAAGGAAATGGTAAATCATTATCAGATGTTGTAAGTAGGCATCCTCTAGTTTTGCAGGCTCTAGGAAGACAACATTTGAGCAGTTGATATGTCATATTTTTAACACACTAACCTAAAGTAGTTTTGTTTTTCTGATTTCTAGTTTTAATCAAACTAGGCACGTACCCATGATTCTGATTTTCATTGGCCCCCCTGGTTGTGGTGTTCTGATCTAATGGCTTTTAGACTAGAGATCTTTCTCCCTCACATCCCAGTGGCCTGAACAAAAATGAAATGTGTTTCAAGGTTTCAGAAAAGCTTGCCCTCATGAAGGCAGTTCTTCAGTTTATCAGGCATTAGATGTTTTAGTTTAAGCAAGAGGTTGTCTATATAGGGGTCAGAGTACCTATCAAATCCTATCTTCTCAAGAACTCGATGATTAGAATAAAGGACATCTTTGTTAGACTCACGTTGTGGTGACTTGCAGTGTGCATTTCATACAATCTTTGTTTTTTTTCAGAGTAAGAGTTTCTTTTCATATGAGATTTTCTTTTTGATAGACTTACAATCATACAACAGCCCAGATTGGAAGTGACCTTGAAAGACTATCTAGTCCAACCTTTCATGGGTAGGAAAGCCTAGATGAGATTATCTAGCACCCTGTCCAATTCCAGCTTGAAAACCTCCAGTGATGAGGACTCTACCATGTCCCTGGGGAGGTTGTTCCAGTGATTGATTGTTCTCACTGTACAAAATTTCTGTCATATCAAGATGAAACCTCTCCTGGTGCAACCTGTACCCATTGCCTCTTGTCCTCTCCATGTGGCTCCTTGTGAAGAGAAAGCCTCTGTCCTTTTTGTAGCCACTCTTTAGAACTTTGTCATCCTTTATTAAGAAGGAGAAAGGGTAATCAATAGTTAAAATTCTGGTGTCTCTTACGAGCTTATACACTGATACCTATGATATCTAAAAACTAGATACCATTTTCATGAATAAATGAGGATTTTTCCTTGAACTTACACTTCTCTGTTTTCTCCAAGAACTTCTTAGCCAGAAGTGATAGATTTGAATTACAGTTGACTTCAGCTGATGGAAAAATACAAATTTTCAATATGAAAGAAATCATCTAGCCATTTCCAGTATGTACTGTCCTCTATAGGAAAAAAGTCAATTTTGTATTTCATGTGGTCATCTAGCTCATCTCCTCTCATTTTTCTCACTGCTCCTTAAGAGTTCTGTGGTATCTATTAGATATAATCCAAACCACTAAAAATTAATTTCAGAAAGCTCAATGTTTTGAAAATTGGTCTCTGAGTAAGAAATGCAGGTACCTATAGAGAAAATACAACATACTGAGGAGGGGTTGCTTTGTTTTGGTTGTTGGTGTAGAGCTTATCTCCTTGACATGTAATTAATCTTCATAATTATATACACGTGTGTAGGTTATGTATCAAATTACAGCAACTATAAGAAGAATAGAACCAGGTGCATCATGATCTTCCTGTGTTTGCGGAGGTCCTGAAACGTACAACTGAAGCTTGTCTTTTCAAGGTAGTTATACCTGCTTTGACTATAATTCTATGGTTGCCTAATTTGGCATATTTGCAGTATTCCATGAAAATGATCATATTTATGAAAACTTTCCTGCAGCTGTGTCTTGTTCTGCAATCAAACTTGCCTGCAATCCAGGGTGGTTTAACTGGATTTCAGAGTATGCCTGCTTGGTAGCTCTGGAAGAAAAGGGATTTAAGAGACAAAAGGTAGAATTCAACTTTCAGCCAGGTTCAGAGGAAGCAAAATTTTAATGTGTAAATGAGGCAGTCTGCAGAACAGTGCAGTAGAAGGCCTGGATAGGAAAATGACCAAAAATGCGTTGTCATTTCCATCCATGGTTTCTGGTAGGCGGGAGACTGAATGAAGCTTCTCTGCTCCGTCATTGGACGATGCTATGGATAGTCCAGAGAATAGGTATCTTCTCAAAACCAGACAAGGATGGAAAAAAACAGTTGACTTCCTTCTGTGTATTAACTGTAGTTTTGTGCATTTTGGAGGATAAAGGAATAGAAAGTGAATATTTGATAAAATAAAGGTGACTGGCTTAAATCTTCTTCCTTTTAGTTTCAGAGTCCTGTCCTTGTACTCTAAGAGCTAATAACCCTAAAAGACAAAACAGGGTTTTTATTTGGGGAACTGGTTAGAGCAGAAAGTGAGAGATGTAATAGCAGGCAGTGACCTCATGATCTTACTACATCATTAATCAATTTTTTAAAATCAGTGTTACAACAGCTATAGTTAATGTGAATCACTTGGGTGCAGTGAACAGTTGACCACAGTCCAAAATGTTTCTTTTTCTCTCCACCAGTACTGTTCTAGCCAACTAATTGCTCGTCTGGGGACGCTGCTGTGTACAGCTTATGGCCCAGGGATAAGTGTCTTCCATAAAGGAAAACTGCAATTTGGCTGGTTGGGTAGATTTATTTATTTATTTAAATTTATTATTATTATTATTAAGCAACACAAACAAAAAACAAACCCAAGGAAACAAATCGCAAACCTAGCTATAGATCATACTAGATCATTTAAACAACCGGCTCTTCATTGACCATAAGATGGCCTTTGGTTTTTTTGCTTTTATGTGATATATTGCATTGGAGCAACAAGTGTTTGGACCTTTTATGATTAGCTGTAAATCCATTGGTGAAATTAATCCAGTCCCGAGTACCAGGTGTTTGCCTGCATCCCACCATGTAGATAGTATCAAATAGGAAATACAGGTTGTTCCTGACTTGGGCAATATTTTGCATGAACGGTAGCAATTGTATTTAAGAACCTTTTATTTCTCCTTTTTTATAGGAGATGTATGATGAACAGGAAGAATTTAATAAATCATAATAGAAACTGAACATTGTAATGAGTTTTTTGTATTCTGGGTGAATAGAACAAAATGTGTATGTGTGGGTTTTTTGATACGTAGCAGGAGCTACAGTATGCATTACTACAAAACTGAGTAACTAGGTTTTTATGCAATTTTTCATTTCTAGGTTAACTGTGTAACTCGTATACTTTAGTGAAGCCCATTGAAAAATGTATTATTTGTGATAATCTGTAGATGGCCTGTAATGCATCATTGAAATGCCACTGATGATATTACTAAACATCTAATTGATCAAGCATTTTTCTTCCTATGCAGAAGCTTCAGTATGAGGCGGGGTGGATGGCGGAAACGGGCTGGCGATGGCGATGGCTGGGGAATATGGGTATGTTCAAAACCAAGTGGCTTTTTTTGTTGTTTTTTTTTTTTAAGAGGTAAATGGCACTGCGTTAAAAGGGGTTTACAATTTTGTTATATATGCTAAAGGTATGCTATAAATTAAACTCTATTGCGTCACTTGAAAACACATAATTAAGTTCAAAAGAAATTTTTAGATTTACCAGGTTCTGAAGTCTTCATTCACAATAATCCACTAAATTGCATTATTAACAAGTACAGACCCTTGAATAGGTTTAAATCACCATTTAAAAGCTAAACTAAATAATTTTAAAACTATTTAATTTTAAAACTATTTGTGGTTGTCTTCACCACATTCTATATAGTTGGACAAACAATAACTGAGGCACCTAATTTATGTAAATATTTATAATATTACTGTCTCATGTATATTTAAGAACTGAAAATACATGGACCTTAATGAATATTCTCTACATTGTTTCTTTAGGCAACGAGCCTCCGATTTAGCATCCAAACTTGCATGATTCCCTTATTTCTTTTTTCTTCTTTCTTTTTATTCTGTAAGAATTTCTATTTTATTCTATAACAATTTATTCTATAAGAATTTTGTATAGATAGAATCTTTTTCTTATGGAATAAGATAACAGAAGTATGAAATAAATCCCGCCATGTTGGTAACCAGATGCACTTATCTTGTAGATAAGAATTTAGGGTGAAGGATTTGCTGTTTCTCATTTGGAAAAAGAATATGTCTTCTGTATGTCAACCAAAATCAATTTGAAGGAATGCTGCTTACCTTTCCAGTCTTTAATTGACCAGTTTCTGCCTGTAAACATTAGAAAATAAGACCAGCATCATGGATTTGGTTTTGTTTTGTTTTGTTTTAACTTAAAAACTAGGGTGGGTACATGTCGGCAAAGGTTAAGAAATTGGAGGATCAGTTCCGGTCAGATTCAGCCATACAGCACCAGAGGGATGGAAATTCATCAAGTATCTTTAGCGGAGTTGCCATCTATGTCAATGGCTTTACAGGTGAAGCTTTCTTTTTTTTAAGGATCTGTTCTGTTTTGTTCTAGTGTCTGTTTACCATCCTAAGTGGAGTAAAAAACTGTAAAACACATGAGTTTGCAGCTAGGTAAATACATAGCAATTACTGTATATGCTTTGTATATTATGTTCCTTTGTATTTCATGATTAAGGTTTTCAATATAAAATCAGATTTAGGTTCTGAATATAAATGTTACTTTACTAAATCATTTACATGAATGGGCATTGATACAAATAGCAGTAAATTTTTCCACCTTTCCGCAGTCTTGTTATTTGAAATGAAACCTTTTAACTTCCTCCATATTCCTATATATATTAAGTTCTTACTTTTCCAAACTATTGATGGTTGCATTGGACTTGGAGTGTATGTGTCAAAGTTATGTTTGGGTGGATATGTTGGGGTTTTCTTGCTTGGAGTGGTGTAATGCTTGAGACAGTGAACCCATTAATAGTGGAAGGAGGAACAAGAGAAGAGGTAAGACATATGTATGCATTGTCTGCGATGGACTGATAGTGCATGTTAACTGGAATAAGATTTTTAATCTACCATACTTACGTTCCTATTTCTCCTGGGTTCTGTAAAGCAGCTTAATAACCTTCTTGAAACTTCCCAGAAGCCTTTTTCAGGGACGTATGCCAGGAATGTTGTGACTGTTATATAACTGATGCGTACAGCTTCTGTGATACGGAGCAGTGCTGGTTTGAGCACAGGGCTCAAACGGACTGAAAAAGGTTAAGGTGGACATGTTAAACTATTAATACTGAATATTAAATAACTGTATCAATTATTTAATAAAGGCAGTTTCTTTAGTGAAAATCTAGCATTTGCATATTCTTCAAGGTACTAGTTCCTAAATAGAGCTCTACAAGATGGTTGTTCAAAAGGCTGAAGTAGGAAAGATAACACTTGGAGAAAATGTGTGCTATTTTTAGTTAAAAGTTAGAGGTATAATCAAGTGTTAGAAATATTTTGAGAGTTGACAGGAGGGCACTGGAAGGAATTGTAACTGTATTCTTTAAAAAAATTTTCTTCTTTCCTGTATTGATAAACTTTTTTTTTTTAGTATCTTGTGCCAGATTTACTATTCAAACTATTCCATTTGTGCTGACCCAAACCTTTTGGTGCCAGCGTGACACCGCTGTAAAGGTTTCCCAAAAGCTAAAACTTTTCTTTTTTTTTTTTTTTTTTTTTTTTTTTTTTTTTTTTTTTTTTTTTTTTTTTTTTTTTTTTTTTTTTTTTTTTTTTTTTTTTTTTTTTTTTTTTTTTTTTTTTTTTTTTTTTTTTTTTTTTTTTTTTTTTTTTTTTTTTTTTTTTTTTTTTTTTTTTTTTTTTTTTTTTTTTTTTTTTTTTTTTTTTTTTTTTTTTTTTTTTTTTTTTTTTTTTTTTTTTTTTTTTTTTTTTTTTTTTTTTTTTTTTTTTTTTTTTTTTTTTTTTTTTTTTTTTTTTTTTTTTTTTTTTTTTTTTTTTTTTTTTTTTTTTTTTTTTTTTTTTTTTTTTTTTTTTTTTTTTTTTTTTTTTTTTTTTTTTTTTTTTTTTTTTTTTTTTTTTTTTTTTTTTTTTTTTTTTTTTTTTTTTTTTTTTTTTTTTTTTTTTTTTTTTTTTTTTTTTTTTTTTTTTTTTTTTTTTTTTTTTTTTTTTTTTTTTTTTTTTTTTTTTTTTTTTTTTTTTTTTTTTTTTTTTTTTTTTTTTTTTTTTTTTTTTTTTTTTTTTTTTTTTTTTTTTTTTTTTTTTTTTTTTTTTTTTTTTTTTTTTTTTTTTTTTTTTTTTTTTTTTTTTTTTTTTTTTTTTTTTTTTTTTTTTTTTTTTTTTTTTTTTTTTTTTTTTTTTTTTTTTTTTTTTTTTTTTTTTTTTTTTTTTTTTTTTTTTTTTTTTTTTTTTTTTTTTTTTTTTTTTTTTTTTTTTTTTTTTTTTTTTTTTTTTTTTTTTTTTTTTTTTTTTTTTTTTTTTTTTTTTTTTTTTTTTTTTTTTTTTTTTTTTTTTTTTTTTTTTTTTTTTTTTTTTTTTTTTTTTTTTTTTTTTTTTTTTTTTTTTTTTTTTTTTTTTTTTTTTTTTTTTTTTTTTTTTTTTTTTTTTTTTTTTTTTTTTTTTTTTTTTTTTTTTTTTTTTTTTTTTTTTTTTTTTTTTTTTTTTTTTTTTTTTTTTTTTTTTTTTTTTTTTTTTTTTTTTTTTTTTTTTTTTTTTTTTTTTTTTTTTTTTTTTTTTTTTTTTTTTTTTTTTTTTTTTTTTTTTTTTTTTTTTTTTTTTTTTTTTTTTTTTTTTTTTTTTTTTTTTTTTTTTTTTTTTTTTTTTTTTTTTTTTTTTTTTTTTTTTTTTTTTTTTTTTTTTTTTTTTTTTTTTTTTTTTTTTTTTTTTTTTTTTTTTTTTTTTTTTTTTTTTTTTTTTTTTTTTTTTTTTTTTTTTTTTTTTTTTTTTTTTTTTTTTTTTTTTTTTTTTTTTTTTTTTTTTTTTTTTTTTTTTTTTTTTTTTTTTTTTTTTTTTTTTTTTTTTTTTTTTTTTTTTTTTTTTTTTTTTTTTTTTTTTTTTTTTTTTTTTTTTTTTTTTTTTTTTTTTTTTTTTTTTTTTTTTTTTTTTTTTTTTTTTTTTTTTTTTTTTTTTTTTTTTTTTTTTTTTTTTTTTTTTTTTTTTTTTTTTTTTTTTTTTTTTTTTTTTTTTTTTTTTTTTTTTTTTTTTTTTTTTTTTTTTTTTTTTTTTTTTTTTTTTTTTTTTTTTTTTTTTTTTTTTTTTTTTTTTTTTTTTTTTTTTTTTTTTTTTTTTTTTTTTTTTTTTTTTTTTTTTTTTTTTTTTTTTTTTTTTTTTTTTTTTTTTTTTTTTTTTTTTTTTTTTTTTTTTTTTTTTTTTTTTTTTTTTTTTTTTTTTTTTTTTTTTTTTTTTTTTTTTTTTTTTTTTTTTTTTTTTTTTTTTTTTTTTTTTTTTTTTTTTTTTTTTTTTTTTTTTTTTTTTTTTTTTTTTTTTTTTTTTTTTTTTTTTTTTTTTTTTTTTTTTTTTTTTTTTTTTTTTTTTTTTTTTTTTTTTTTTTTTTTTTTTTTTTTTTTTTTTTTTTTTTTTTTTTTTTTTTTTTTTTTTTTTTTTTTTTTTTTTTTTTTTTTTTTTTTTTTTTTTTTTTTTTTTTTTTTTTTTTTTTTTTTTTTTTTTTTTTTTTTTTTTTTTTTTTTTTTTTTTTTTTTTTTTTTTTTTTTTTTTTTTTTTTTTTTTTTTTTTTTTTTTTTTTTTTTTTTTTTTTTTTTTTTTTTTTTTTTTTTTTTTTTTTTTTTTTTTTTTTTTTTTTTTTTTTTTTTTTTTTTTTTTTTTTTTTTTTTTTTTTTTTTTTTTTTTTTTTTTTTTTTTTTTTTTTTTTTTTTTTTTTTTTTTTTTTTTTTTTTTTTTTTTTTTTTTTTTTTTTTTTTTTTTTTTTTTTTTTTTTTTTTTTTTTTTTTTTTTTTTTTTTTTTTTTTTTTTTTTTTTTTTTTTTTTTTTTTTTTTTTTTTTTTTTTTTTTTTTTTTTTTTTTTTTTTTTTTTTTTTTTTTTTTTTTTTTTTTTTTTTTTTTTTTTTTTTTTTTTTTTTTTTTTTTTTTTTTTTTTTTTTTTTTTTTTTTTTTTTTTTTTTTTTTTTTTTTTTTTTTTTTTTTTTTTTTTTTTTTTTTTTTTTTTTTTTTTTTTTTTTTTTTTTTTTTTTTTTTTTTTTTTTTTTTTTTTTTTTTTTTTTTTTTTTTTTTTTTTTTTTTTTTTTTTTTTTTTTTTTTTTTTTTTTTTTTTTTTTTTTTTTTTTTTTTTTTTTTTTTTTTTTTTTTTTTTTTTTTTTTTTTTTTTTTTTTTTTTTTTTTTTTTTTTTTTTTTTTTTTTTTTTTTTTTTTTTTTTTTTTTTTTTTTTTTTTTTTTTTTTTTTTTTTTTTTTTTTTTTTTTTTTTTTTTTTTTTTTTTTTTTTTTTTTTTTTTTTTTTTTTTTTTTTTTTTTTTTTTTTTTTTTTTTTTTTTTTTTTTTTTTTTTTTTTTTTTTTTTTCCCCCCACCTCTGCTTGCATAATAAGTACTCTTTTTAACATGATTGAGGGGATAAGAAGAGATGTTAGTTTTTAAGGTATTCTCTGTTCCCTGTAACAATTCAAGAATAACCTGGTAAGGGAAGAGTGAGTTAACTGCTTCAGTAAATCAGAAATTGTATAGTAGGAGTTCTGTGCTGTTGCTAAACCCTTTTGATATTAATTCTTTTCTATTGCTTCTGGGTATAAACTACTCTCCCCAACTCTGGTGAAAAGATAAATGAGTTAATCTAATTTTGTGTTATATTGATGTAAAGTGGTTTTTAATGTACTTGAGTATTTCACACACACACACACACATGTTGTGGAAAGATCCTCTGTAACAAGTAGAATGTTTACATTTTGAATCAGTCTGCAGAAACAGTGTTTTCTACGATTCTTCAGAAATGCTTTTCTGATTTGTTCTTTGAAGAACTTGTAAGGTTTTTCAGGAGAAAAACAATGGTTTGCACTCTTTCTGATCATGGCATCATATTTCGCAATTAAAGTTGTTTTTCTTACTGTATTTGCTGACACAAAACAGGAATATTTCTGGTTTTAATTTTATAGATCCCTCAGCTGATGAGTTAAGACGGCTAATGATGTTGCATGGAGGCCAATACCACGTGTATTATTCCAGATCAAAAACAACTCACATCATTGCCACAAATCTTCCAAATGCCAAAATAAAAGAATTGAAAGGAGAAAAAGTAGTTCGGCCAGAGTGGATCATGGAAAGGTAAGTTTAGGTCTACTGCTTCTGGAGTTTTCTCCTTTTGGAAAAAAAAGAAGAAAAATCTGGAAAAACATCGTTATAGAAGGTTGCATTTTGAGATTATGGTTTAGTTTAAAATAAATCTGTCCTTGCAACAGCTGAGTAAAAATACTACTGTTACATTGAAGATATGCTTCTTAGTGATTGTTCCTTAAGAAACTTCACTTAGAACATTCAGAAAGTCTCAGGCTGCCTCAGAAAGTCAGGAAACTGAACATTATCCTGTGATTCCATTTAATAGCCAATCAATTGACCAGCCTCCATCTCAGTATGTTTAAATAAGTACTTGGTGATTGTTTTTTAACCTCTTGCCTTGTGCATTGCATAAGTTTCATTTCATCTGTAAATAAAGAAGAATGTAAATTGAAAAGCATTTTCATAAAACTGAAATTAATCCATCTAAACATTTATTATGTTGTGACTTTGTAACAAAACAAAACAAAATAAAAAAAAAACCCACGTTTTATTTACAAAGAATTCATATTCTTTGGTTCTTCCATGCACTGGAATACATAGAATCAACTGAAGTTGTCCTCAGGTCTTTGAAAAAGATGATAGCCAGGCTCAGAGCAGTTAATCTGGCTTGCCTCTGTCTTCTTCCATCTGAGGAACCCATGGAAATAGAACAGGCAGGAATACGTTCTGGAAATCATTCTGTTAGTGTCATGCTATTCTTAACTAGCCTCTTTCCTAGACAACCAGCAGAAACAGGCAAGGAACTGTTCTGCATACATACTTGTAAAATCCTATTTGCAGTTCCTGTTTTCAGTTTGATGATTTTCAGTCCTTTGGAGTCAGCTGTTTTGTATCATGTATCTTTAAGGTAAATTTTTTAAACTTTAGTCAGAAATGATAAGTTCCTCAGTTTGAAAAAGACTTTAAGTACATTTGTTAAACAGTTTTAGGGCTTCACCCAGGAGTTTAAGGACTTGGAAGACTGGTGGTAGGTGTGTGTTTATTTGAAAGATGTGGCCATTTTCATTGATGCCATTAAAGCTCGTTATGATTTTAACCAGGTCGGAAAAATGAATTTGCATACATTCAGTAGAGACTTGCTAGAACCTAATGTATGAAATCTCCTAAAATTTTTCCTTATGATGTCTTGTGTTCAGGTTCTGCATCTCCTGATTCTGGAAGGTTGTACTGTAGAATAAGTCAGAAGAACTGAGTATAGACAAATACATGGGGTTGGGCACAACAACAGTTCCCTGGAAACAGGGAACTCGCTGTCTCAGTTGAACAGGGTTTGTGTCAGAATCTGGAATAAAAGCTAATTTCACAACAACCCCTCGTTTTTTCCCTTCCTCTCAACAGTATTGAAGAACACTCATCGGTTAAATACTCCATCTCTGTGTATGGAATACCCAATGATGTTCTCCTCAGTAGATCAGTTTGTGAAAATCAGTGCAGTGGATGTAGAGGTTCCAAATTTGTTGAATATTCATGTGCACGTCATGTTAGTGCAATATGATGGGTTTGGGTTTTTTTAGTTTGGTTAAGAATCAAGCCTAAAATGCTACTGTCACAAATTGCTGGTAAAGCAATGTTGTTAGATCTTCAGTCTTGTGATCCAAGGTTGCAAAATGAAAAGGTCGTTTGTCTGTGGAGCTTTGATTTATTTCTTTGTGTGAAACACATTATGATCTAGTCCTTAATTACATGATCACATGCCATCTTTTTTCACTGTGGTACCGGCCACATTCTCTTCACAGAAAAGATTGAATTCAGGTTGCAAATTGCTAATTCAGTGTCTTGGTTTTTGCTTCTTGTCTCTGTAACCCTGTTCCTTACTTACTGCATGTGACTCAAATTCTGTGCTGGTAATGGAATGAATAATTAATTCCTGTCTTTTATTGGTGCTTACCACTATAGCATCTGTCTGCTTTCCAAAGATTAATGAACGTACCATGGCACTTATTACAATGGCTATTATTTTCATTTTTTGTTTGAGAGCCGCCAAAAAGACATTACGGTAAAACACCAAAAATGTCAATAATTTGGAATATGCCATGTGGACTATGTAAGATAGTTACAGAGTTACTTACACAAGGATGGTAAGGCATATGTTGAAGTTTATTGCTGTGTTAAAAGCTTTGCATATTCTGAACTGTGAACATTTTGAGCTATGGTCTAAAGTCAGACTCTCATAAACCTGTTGTTAAATGCAAGTAGCTCTAGAGTTTTGGTTTAATTAGCATCACGTAGAGATCCTGTGGTAACAGTAGTTGCAAAATCCAGTATTGCACAGTAATGTGTGGTTGCTTTAGCGACAAAATCATTCTTTCTGCACTCCCCTTGTTGTGTATTTTTGCTACCTCTCCATTTCTGCAACAAATGAAGACAGACACTTGCAGGCAGACCTCCTTTCTAAATCTTTCTTACTTGATTTGAAAAATACATGACACAATTACGTAGCTTGGAAAGGTTGTTGTGCAATGTCCAATGGAAGCCAAATTAAGGTGATTTGAGAGCTTGACTTTCAAATTTGAATATTCTTTTAAAAAGCATTCTTTGACATTTATAATAAAATCACTTTTCAGAGATTGAGGATAACTAACCTCTAAAACAAGCTACCAGTAGAATTTGTGGATTCCTTATTTTGATTTTCAGGTTGAGTGAATGTTTTTCTTAAAGATCTGTGTTAATCTGACACAAATGTGAAGAAAATAGTTTAAAACAATTTCCCCAGAAAAACAAAAAATTAGTCTGGTACATCACACTTCATTTCCTTTTTCTGATGAGGATTCAGAATGCAAACTATTTGAATAAATAAAAGCTACCAGTCCTAAAACAGTACAGCTTTCAGAAGAGATGCCACGTTACTTTAACACAGTAACTTTTTTTGGAAACTAGCAAAGCATTGAAGGGGAAGGAGATGGCTTTTATAGCTATATCGGAAGCAAATGGAGCAGGCCTGCTGTTGAATGGTGGGGCAACCTCATGACAAAGGATATGGAAAAAGTTGAGGTACTCAATACTGCCTTTTCTTCAGTGTTTAGTGGCTAGGTCTACTTTCATGCCTTGAAGGCCTGTGTGTCTAGTGGCAGAGTTTAGAGCAAAGAAATGCTACCAAAGATATAGGAAGCATAAATTATGGTTCACTTAAGGAAACATGACATATACAGCTCTACAATACCAGATAGAATGCATCCAAGGGAGCTGAAAAAGGTAGCTGATACCAGTGCTACACCACTCTCTGTCAACTTCGAAAATCCATGGCAATCAGATGAGATTTTCCAGAAGACTGCATAAAAGGCAAATGTCATGCTTGCCTTCAGAAATGGGAAGAAGGATCCAGGGAACTGCGCTGTGATCAGCTTCACTACAGTCACTGAAGGCTGTGGGGAGATACCTTCCTGGAAGCTATATCTAGGGTGGCAAATCACGCCGGACCAGCCTGGTTGTCTTCTGTGGGGAGATGACTGGATGACGGGAGAGCAGTAGATATCATTTGCTTTGACTACAGTAGGGCTTTTGACACAGTCCCCCATTGCATTCTTTTAATAAATTGGGGAGATACGGATTGGATAATGGGCTACTAGCTGGGTGAAGAACTGGCTCAACTGCCTGGCTCAGACAGTAGTGGTTGACAGTTAAGAGTCAAAGTAGCAAATGGTTACAAGTGGCATTTCTGAAGGGTCGATACTGGGGCAGATGCAGTTTAATGTCTTTTAGCAATGTGGACATTGGCGATGCAGTGGAAAGTACCTTCAGCAAGTTTCTGGGTGACGGCAAATAGAAGGGAACAGTTGATATACTAGAGAGCAGGGCTGCCCTTTGGAGAGTCTCAACAAACTGGAGGAATGAGATGACAGAAACTTAATGAAACTCAACAAAGTCAAATGCAGAGTCCTGCGCATGGGACAGAATTAATTCCATGCAACCAGACCAGCTAGGGACTCGCTGGTTAGGGCACACCCTTGTAGGGGAGGACTTGAGGGTCCTGGTGGACTACGAGTTGACCATGGAGCAGCAGTTGTGCCCTTGTGGAGATAAAGGCTAACAGCATACTGGGTTGCATTAGCAAGACCATAGCCAGCAGGTCAAGAGAAGTGATTCTTCCAATCTATTCAGCACTTCTGAAGCTGCATCTGGAGTTCTGTGTCTGATTTTGGGCTTCTCAGTACAAGAAAGATACTGACAAACTGGAGTGAGTTCAGAGAACCACCAACATGAATAGGGGCCTGGAACACGTGATACATGATGAGAGGCTGAGGAAGCTGGTTTTGTTTTGCTTGGAGAGAAGACTAGGAAGGGATCTAATTGCTGGCTTTCATTACCATGAGGTTACAGGGAGCATGGAGCCAGGTTTTTCTTCAAGATGCACAGCCAGAGGACAAGAGGCAATAGGCGCAAGTTGCAGCAAAGAAAATTTTGACTAAGGAAAAGATTTTTCACGGTGAAAGAGAGCAAGCAGTGGAACAGGTGCCTAGAGAGGTTGTGGAATCTCTGCCCTTGGACGTTCAAAATTTGGGTGGACTCAGCCCAGGGCAACCTGATCTGACTTTAAAGATAACCCTGCTTTGAGCAGTGTTTGCACTAGAGACCTTCGGAGGTCCTTTCCAACCTAATATTTTTAGTGATTATGAATTCTGTGATCCAGGGAGTGTGGAATGGGGAAGGATGTTGAATGATGCATCTAAAATAGGATTCCTATTGCTGCATCTTAATACTGTTTGAAAAAAAACCAAACCAAACCAACTGTGTATTGATCTAAAAATGCAGCTACTCCAGTAGCTAAAATCTTAGCATGAACAAGTTCTTAAATAAATGTGTGTTTTTGTATAATCTTGAAATTGCAGTAATGATTTTGAAATATTACTTGGGTGGTTATGCACCCAGGTTCATGCGGTGATACGAGAAACAGTCTAACCAGGCATTGTAAAAGCTTAGTTGCTGCATCACCACTTTCTGTACAAGAAAGCTTTGGAACTTTACCGTGTGTATTTTTAACTCTATTTGGCAATGTTTAATGTAAATGATGTTCCTTTATGAATGCTATATAGTCATGTATCAAACAATATTTAATTGATACATTTTTAGGGCTGTTTTTACTATCCCATTCCCATAGAAACCTTACCAGGTCTGTATGTATATGCCTAACTAGTTTTAATTTATCTAATTGGGAAATGCGATCTCCCACTATATTCTTCTCTAATTGCAGCAAGAAAGCTCCTAAGGGCTTTTGTTCCACTGTCCAGCTCCCTTGACAGTAGTACAGATTTGAGCTAGTTAAAAAGCACATCTCCAAGAGAAAGCATTCAGGTGTTGAAGAACAGAAAAACAGTATCTGTCACTGAGCTAAATTATCTTCAAACATTTGACTCCAATTGTATCTTCAAAACTGAACGCTAATATTAAGCTTCTTTGATATGAGAGAGGTTCCTCTGCTGTAAGAAGTTTCAGCATCTCTGACCCAGTGTTCAATATGAAGAGTTGTATATGAAGAAGAGGTGAAGTATAGTCTGCGAAGGCTGTTATCTCTACTGCCAGCAACAGGCGTTGGGGTGGAGAGATGAAATCATGCTGTGGTGTATTTTTGAGAGGATTCCACTTCAGAGTCCATGACTTCCCTAAGGAATTTAGCAGTTATTGACGTATAATTACAGTTTCAGTGGAAGAAGAAGACGACGACGGAGATACAGTGGAACACATAGGACAGAACTGGAATGATTGTGGTAGATTTTTACGCAGGGTGTATTTGGAAATTACTCTTCTGTCTAGCTTTCTTCAGTGAATTTTCTCACAAGAAGGAGTAATTACCCTTTTGGAATGGAAAAAGTAGTTCCTCTTTAATAGTGAACCACATCCTAGCTGACCTCCTTCAAATTATACCCAGATTTGCTTCGGACACATGCATTTCCATTGTTCCAAGTTAAAGAGCTCAGTCAGCATTGTTCAGTTAGAATAACCTGGACCACTCACCATTTTTTTTGACTGAGCATTGCTTACTCTGTTTTTGAAATTAAGTATTAGGATATAATATTTGTGTGTGTCAATTGGAGAAGAGAAATGGATGTAGACAACTGACCAACAAAACTGTGCAAATATCTTTTGTAGTACCAGTCACCACATGACAAATTACTTTCAGTTCAATCCAGTTAGTAGTGGGAAAGGAGTTGTGGAAGGGACTGCAAGTACCTATAGCAGAACAGCAAAAGGTAATGACCAAAGTAATAGTTTATTGTACATGAGGTATTTTTTAGCATAGAAGGTTGGGGGGTTTTAAAATGTCTTAAGTAGTAACCTGTTCCTTTTTTGTTTCTTTGTTTCAGCATTAAAGCTGGACGTCTCCTCTCGCACATTCCGTATCAGCTTTACACCAAGCAGTCAAGTGTTCAAAAAGGTCTCAACTTTAATAGCATATGCAAACCTGAAGATGCCATGCCAGGTCCAAGCAATATAGCTAAAGATCTCAACAGGGTGTAAGTGTTTCTGATCTTGTAATACAGATGCTAATCATTCACCCATAATGGGTTTGCATTTATAACTATATAGCATTTTTAAAATTCATTTCAGCTTTATAAGAGGGGAGCTCTGAGGCACTGAAATTTAAAAATAAGGTATAGCTATATACGTAGTTTAGGACAGAACTACAGTTACCTTGACTCCAAGCATTGTCTCTAGTCCTTGGATCACACTTTGCTTGATAATGTGACCTAGGAGTCCTAGGATGTAGCGTATCTGTACGGAAGCAACAGGCCTACATTAAAGGATTCTGACTAGTGACACTGACAAGTAGGTCTTTATTTCAAAACCAAAAAGCTGGTATGATTTGATTACTTTTGCTAAAGGTGCCTAGGATCAAATGTAAATGCATACTAGTTGTTAAGTTCTTTCTTTAGCTTCTTTTAAAAAAAAACAGCGTACCTTATGTATGCTAACACCAAGGTTTAAGTCACGCTTGAGAGAGAAGATGGATTAAAAAATCCAATTACAATATGAAAAATTCTCCTAAAAGACCTTGAAAAGGGAATAGAACAGAAAGCACCAACGAAACTCTTAACTGGCAGAGGAATTGGAATTTGGAAAGAAGTCTTCCCCTTGAACAGGCTGTTCGGTAGATTTTTTTTTTTAAGAGGGTTCCTGCATCTTTTTCAGAAGCACGTTTGTTGTTCAGAGTCAAGAATCATAAAATTATAGAATGGTTGAGGTTGGAAGAGACCTCTGGAGGTCATCTGGTCCAACACTACTGTTCAAACAGGGCCAAGGATACTGTACTTAGATTTGTAATGGGGATCTGTGTTCTTCCACAGTCCGCTGATTTATTTAAAATCCAGTTCTGCATAATTCTGAGGAGACTTTACCACATGAGTGGGATTTGTCTATATTTAAGAAAAATAAAACCGGTGCCACAAAATTAATATCCTAAGCAGTATTTCTTACCCGTATTTTAAACAATGAGTGATACAATCACCATCACCTCTTACTGCATTGCTAATGTTTTTTAAATGAGAAGAATATTCAGAGTTCCAAAAATAACGATTTAGTCTGAAAAGCCTGCCCTATCCACTGATACTGAATATGTACCACTGGATATATCACTTTCAACCATGCAGCTCCTCAAAAATACTATCTTTGATATAATTTGTGATTGTGATAATCTTAACCAAATCTTTGTCACAGTTAATTGGCTTTCTGGTTTCACTGGTATACTGGATAGCTAATTATTTCCCGCCTTTTTTTGTGTGTACTTAAATTGCTGGCTTTGGGAGTTGAGAGCGATGGTGGGGTTTTTTTCCAGCAGATCAAGAGTATGCACAACTCTTGAAGGCTTTGGTTTTAATTCCGCTTAGGGTTTGTTACAAAGTTAGTTTTTTGAATGTAAACTTTGCCTCTACACTGTCAGAGTAAGTAAATTGCCAGTGCACTTGTGGCAGAATACTTTGTATGCTTAAAAGATGAAAAGCAGTTTGTCTGGGTTTTTGTCAAAAGCTAAGAATAGGTTTGATTTATAGAGCCTGAACAGATTTTTCCTCGAGAGAAGATAAAACAAATCTAACACAGTAGCCTAAATTAATCTTCTAAAAAATGGAATTTTTCTATGTAGACTTTCTTTTTTTCTTTTTTTGTTTGTTTGTAACTAGATAAGGAAGATCACATCTCTCGATAAAAAGATAACTCCTCCTGATGGTTTGCGTATTCCTGCACCATTCATGCTGTCCATGGTAGTACAGTTCTGTTAACAAATAAATAATTATTGTAATTCGATTGGAGACTGCTGGTCAAATTAAAGGCCTTGGAAATAGCTTTTCTAATGTGAGCATGATTTTGGTCACTCCCATGTAAATTCCTGGTAGTGCTGCGTTAATAATACACCAAATCTGTGAAATCTTTTGTACAGAAATACAATATTTTGTGACTCTGAGACGGCTCAGAGTTTGAGATAATTGTCTCAAGAATGTAAAAACTACTCAAGTATATACAGATAACAGTTAGGAAGATAAATACTTAGCACTTGAAATGACCTGTAAATGTGCCTTTTTTATAAAAGATATGGTATTAAATAATCATAATCTGTTTCAGAAATCATATTAAAAAGTGTGAGATGGAAAACGAGATCACACCCAATGGAATAAGTTGCTGGAATGAAGAAAAGGAAGAGGAAAGTGACGATTTTGGATTTACGGAGCTGGAGCAGATCCTTCCCGGACGGAAACAAAATGGGATTCAGTCTCACAAAGACAGCACTGCCATTTTTAACGGACACACACACACTTCTACCAGTGCCTTAAAGACACAGGATTGCTTGGTGCCCTCCGGCAACAGTGTTGCAAGTAGGTTCTCCCCAGGCCCTGTGCAGGAGGAGGGGAAGACTGAAAAAGGCATGGTTGACTTTAGAGACTGCACAACGCAGCAGTTGCAGCAAAGCAACAAAAATACAGACTTTTCATGGAATCCACATAGGACTATGAGTAATTCATCCTCATCTTCATCTTTGCACAGTAATGCTAAAATAAATGGTGCTCACCACTCCACTGTTCAGGGGCCTTCAAGCACAAAAAGCACTTCTGTACCTACTCCTAGCAAGGCAGCTTCCTTACCTGTGTCCAAACCTTCAGATTGTAGTTTTATTTCTGACTTTTATTCACGTTCAAGACTGCATCATATATCAACATGGAAGTGTGAATTGACAGAGTTTGTCAACAACCTGCAGAGAAAAAACAGCGGTGTCTTTCCAGGAAGGGAAAAATTAAAAAAATGGAAAGCAGGCAGGTCTGCACTTAAAACTGACGCAGGTAGATACTTGTTTAAGAAGGTTTATGTTGAGAACGTGCCTTATATCTTTGTTTGTACATTAAATGTCTAACTGAGACTAAGTAGGTTAGTATTTAATATTCACATAAAAGTCAGGCTATCTGGAAAAGCTTGGTGACTTTGATGCACTGAAAACTAAAGGATCTAACTACTTTTGGTTTTGTGTGTTTGGGTTTTTTTAACTTAAAATGTGACTTAATGTGATACTCTGGTCTATATTCAGTTCCTCCTTGTAGAAATAATATTCCTGACTTTACCAAGATATGTGGAAGGGGAAAAAATACTATATATATATAAATACGCAAGTCTGTAGTTGCTGTGTGAAAATCTAAAGGGAAAAAACAGAAGAAAAAACCTTGCTTCTTATAGTTCAATGTGAAAATTTAAAAGATGAGTAACATTTGGAAGTGAACTAAAATTTTTTTTTTTTTTTTTGTTAGTAAGAGTTTTATATACCTCTGGGTCTGTTTAAATGGGTAGCAGCGTCATATGAGACTTCTGAACCTGGCTTGTGACAAAAGAGAAATTTTTTATGTCATTACATCAAGGGCCATCATGAAAAAAATGTGTAATTCATGAGAGGCAAAGCATTACAAGTGTAGATGAAGTAGTTTGCATCTTTAGAATCTCATTTACAGTCTTACTCAATTAAAAGGCTAGCTCTGTACCATCAAAGAGATTCTGACTCTGTTGTGCTGTAAAAATATTCACTTGTAATCATATGAAAATATGCTTGACGATAAATTACCACATCCTAAAAAATTATTGTTAGGTAAGTAAATTAACTGATTCTGTGTTTGTGCTAGGACACCCGAGTTATAAAACATGTTAGCTTATGAACTACCCTAATGTGGGGTTTTTTTTCCATCAAAGTATGGTATAAGCTAATATATTTTTATTTTCTCTTTGATTTGGCCTAGAGTATTCAAATAGTTAATGACACTGTTTCACTTGACAGGTAGCAGCTTCTTAAGCATTAAATTGATCACTTGATTTGTAAATATGCCCTTTATAAGACAGTCCTTACTTTTCAAAGAATGAGTTCAAATGGTAAATTATTAAAAAAAGGAAAACACTTTTCTGATTACTCAGTAGTTAACTCAGATGTTAAGCAGAACAATTCACTTGATGTGTTGACGTATTTTTGCACTGTTACACTTTATGCATTGTTCAAATTAAGATTTTTGTTGTTGTTGTTAGATATAGCCTCCTTTGGTAGGTCAGCAACATAGACATGCAGACTTGAACTTCTAGGATACTTGACACAAGTATTTCTAGTGCTTTAGGCATGTAAGTTTTTCAGTCTGGAGCTATCTTGCTCATCTTTGCTGAATGTTTGCATGAGTGTAGGTACAGAAATGACAAAATCCAGTTGCATGGGAGGTTTACAACTAATTTTGGTGTGTTTCATGAAGAATTAATGGTAGGTTTTAGTGCAGCTAAACTTTTTTTATCTTTTGGAACAGTCTTCTGATTAATGAACAAAAAGGAGTGAAGTTCTCTGTTTCAGATTCAGTGTTAACATAGCAAAATTAAGATCCAGTTCCCACAGCGTGCATTAATCTCCTTGGGTTGGGGGAACTTGTTAGGTAGAAGGTGTTAATTATGAGAAAATAAAATGGAAACTTTAAATTGATGCATTGTTTAGGCTGTTTGTCTACTTTTTATGTTTACATTTCTCTGAAAATTTTGTAAATGTAAATATCTTTTTGGTGAGAAGAAAAAAAAATCTTTATAATTTAAGGTGGTAAAAACTTGGTAATAGTCCTTGATGACTACTGTGAGTAGTACCAAAGTGTATAAATTAGGGTTCAAGTTTTCTATTGGTGTATCTTCATACTAGGTAATGTGTCTGTTGCGAGCTCAGCCAAGCCACAGAGCTGTATAATGCACGTGGATATGGATTGCTTCTTTGTGTCTGTGGCTATCCGAAATAGACCAGATCTCAAAGGTCAGTATTTCATTCTACATGTTACAGTTTACTCAGTAAAGCCTTTAAAAACAAAACCAAACTTGCACACTTACAAAATGAACTTTGCATGTTAATCTTTTTTTCTGACGTCTTTGATAGTCAGACCATGCAGCTTTCATATTCCTGCTTACTTTCTCACAATCCAAAAGCAAGTGGAAGAGAGAACTGGAATTCTCTTGCTGTCTTCTCAGTATCTAAAGTAAGAAGAGAGAAGTAAAATCTGGAGTAACCATTCTCTATAGCATTGCACGTATCTTACTGAGACTTAAATCTACCATATTAGAAATTTGAGATCAAATTCTAGTTGTACCAAAAGTGGTTTTTGGTCACTCTCTGTTTAAAAAAAAAAAAAAAAAAAAAAAGGGCTATCCTAATAATTTTCCTGAAGTAATGTAAGGAGTTTTGTTTAACTAGAAAAGTGGAAAGGTCAAGGCTGAGAATTAATCATCTCTTTGCCTGATTCATCTTTTTCAAGGGAAATGTGCTTCTCCTTCCCTTTTCTATCTAAGCTCTTATATATGAAGTATTATAAGACCTGGAAGATGAACGATTCAGTTGGCATTGTCTGAGTTGTGTGATCATCCTTAGGGCATAGGAAGAGTTAGTGGAGCACCTGAGAAAGTCTTGGTGATTTTTTTTTTTTTACAAGTGTACCATTCAGAAATGGAGATACTAGTTGTTCTGTGCAAACACTGAACTTTGGTGATGCACAAGTCTGAAGACTTGGTGCAGCGGTGACCATCTGACACCCAGCTATCGTAGACCTTGGGAAAGAAGAGTAAGCTGTACATACAATTCCTTTGCTCTCTTCTGTCCAAAGGCAGGAGCAACTGAATCAAAGATACTTCTGGTATGTTTGGGTCTTTAAAACTCTATTTCCTGCCAAGTTTCAAATTCCATTACTGGAATATAAAGAACCTAGGACTTTTCTGCAAATATTTTTTCTGTTCCACGGAAGTCTGCCAGAACTTTTAGTGCATAAATTAGCTTCCTGTAGAAAAATTATGGAGGTGTTGATGCTACTAAAAAGTGAAAAGTTTACTAAATACTTGATTTTGTACAGTTAATTAAACAAGTGGAACTGCGTGTGTTGGTATGTGTGTACTCTTCTAATTTACTTTAGCTAATAAACATGATAAAGTATTTAAAATCAGTACAGTGTTTGCTGTGTCTTAAACTAATGGATCATTAGGGTGTTGGTGAAGTTTCACAGCTTCCATTTATACTTGTTATTAAAGACAAACTAGTATGGCTGTATTTTCACTGTTTAAAACTTTTCTTCTTTACATATGACTGCAATTAAGACAGCAAATTCATAGTTGCAATGCAAAGTCACTTTCATAGCTGTTTCCTCCTTAATGCTGTAACAGTGTATAAGCTTGAAAGAAATTATAAAAAAATAAAGCAGACATCTTTATGATCTTACCCTAGTTGTGCTATTACTAAAATGTAAGCTATTACAGATGTTGACTTATAAGCACATGCGTTTCTTCTCCACAGGAAAACCAGTAGCTGTTACTAGTAACAGAGGTGCAGGAAAGGCACCACTGCGCCCTGGTGCAAACCCCCAGCTTGAACAGCAATATTACCAGAATAAGCTATTGAATGGCAAAGCAGGTACAGATAAGTCTGTTTGTTTGTCTGTATGTTTTTAACTTTTGTTATTGAAGACTTTTTCCTTAAAGTTATTAATAAGTGCACAGTGGATAAATCTGTGTTTTTCACATGGGGGATTTCAGAAAGGAAATGTCTTTGGACAACACGGTGCTCTGTGGCCTCAGTAATAACATGCCACTGTGACTTCTTGTTAGTAGCTTTGCTCAATATGGGTGAATTATTTTAGAGTAATTTTAGGTTTTACTCACTTTCATTGTGGTTGAGTATAAGATATAATGTTAAGTAATTACTTAAAATAAGAAATAAATACAGATTGTCCAGGATCACGTCGTTCTGAGTAAGTCTATTATAGAGAAGAAGGTACAAAATAAATATTAAAAGGCTACTAAAATTCTTTTGCTATAGAAGTAGAAATGACAGCACATGGCCAGTGAGAAATTGATTGTTTGAAGTTGGCTTTTGAATTGCATATGTACATTATCTGTGTAGAATGAGTTAATTTGGGTGGTCCTTAGAGCATTTAAGGTTTCTGGAAAGTGTGCAACTTCCATGAGTTCTGTCTCTCCAGTACTTTGTTTCCTCAAAACCAGGGCATCTGTCGTAGTTTGAGAATTCCTTACTTGCCTGCAGTAATTTAGAAATTTGTTACTTTGTGTCCTCAAGTTGTAGTATATTAATGTAAACAAAACATACTTTTTATTAACAAGTTTTATTATTATTATACTGCCTGAACTGCATTTAGTATGAGAAAGTGTATTGCTAAACATTGGCAACTTGTTTCTCTTTTTTCCTCCAATGGTCTGCTTAATCAGCTTGAAACTTAGTTTTTACCACGCAGTTGGTAAAAAGTGCATATACAAGGGGCAGCTGCTATTTAATTTCAGTTTAGATTTGGAAGTTGAGTTTCTCCTTTGGCCCTTGTATATGCATTTTTTACCAACCTTGTGGTAGCAAGTACTATTGTTATAAAGTTTACACCTCAGTGAGTTATTTTGTTGATAGAAGAGGTGGAAAAAGACAGGTTGTTCTTCCATGGTTGTTTCTGAAATGTTAGTACTTTAAAAAAAAAAAACACCACCAAACTAATCAATTCTGCTAATTTTCAAAGATATTTGGAAACAAGGTATTACAGGAAGTTATGGCATTTTTTTTGTCTTTTTGCAGTAGTTTACGACTGCAAGTAGAATATATCTACTGAAGTAGAATACATGTTTGTGGAACCCACTGGCCTTTAACTTTTTAGGGACTTTTCAGCATGCTCCAGACTTAGCTTCTGCTGTGTTGTTTGCAATGCCATGTACAAGTGCATTACAAAGATAGCTGTGGTTTTCATGGAGTTGGTTTTTTCTGTAGTATAGCTTGTGTATGAACTATTTATTGGTAGTTCCGTTTTATACAGTGACTTCCTAACTTTTATTAGGACCTTACACTGGATAAGGGTGTGACTTCATACAATCAAGTGATGTTTGGAGAGTGAGGCAGTTAAATTACAGAAGTTTAGGTGATATCTAGCATGTTCTTTCTGATTCACAAATTCAGTAGTATCTCTTCTACTATAGTTATTGCTTAAGGGTACAGCAGATTTCAGCCTCATTGTATAACAAACTCAGTTTCTTACTGCAGCAGCTTTTTCTGGATATCCACACATTCATTTCTTTAACTTCAGCATCCAGTCTCACTGGCTTGCACAGAGGCAGGCAGCTCTTTCTTTCTTGATACTTAGTCTGATTGTGCAACCTATTGTTTTGGTGAAAGGATTTTTTCCTAACACTCTTTTTATAATCTCTATCTCATTAGCTGCAGTTCAAAATATTTTTTAGTCTCTTTATTAATTTTTATCTCCATGTACAATGTTTTTATCAACAAAAAATACAACCTGTTGTTTCTGCTTGCATTCTCATAAGTACATGGCTTGTCTTCCTTTTGGAGAAAAGAAATTACAGTTAGTTATGGTCTTAGATGAAAAGATGGAATTGCAGGTTAGGCTTTTCTAACATCACAGTATCTTAGAAAGTGTATGTGAAACATTTCACAGCATGTGTTTAATTGTGCCATGCCAGAGGTAAATGTGGCCCAGTAGGCACATGTATCACATGAGTACTTTTTCTAAAATATCAAAAATACAGAATGATAAATTATGCTGTTAAACATACACAGTTCTGTTTGGGGACATGTTATATAAATGAAATAAAAAGGTAGTTGGGACCAACTTTGTACACGAGCATATTTTTACATCCATGCTTCAACATGGAACCCACTTCATTTTTTGATGATTCATGCTTTCCAGGCTGTTCTCTGATTTTGCCTTCTCCAGGTCTTGCTTATTAGAAAAAATGTTCCAAATTGAAAAACAAACAAACAAACAAAAAACCCCCAAATGAAGCAAAAAATAAATAAACAAAGACAAACCCTTATGAATCGCTTTTGACCAAATACTGAATTCTGCTGCTTCAGCTACTTCTTTTTTTGCAAATTACTTCTTTAGTGATACTGGTTCCTGCCTTTGATCTGCATTGCTAGACAAATATCTAGTGTCAATAGAATCTTGAATCTTTTATGAAATACTTTCTTTTTCTCGTTTGAATTCATCCAAAAATGTATAACTTTTAAATTTAAAAACTTGCTATCATTCTCACCCTAAATCTCCAAATTGGAGATAGCCTTTCTGGGTAGTAGAAATTACTTCTCTACATACGTGCCATCTTTAACATTCATGTTCTAAAGATAGAAGATTCACATATGTTAATCAGGATTCATAGTTTGGGGTCTCTTTTCCATGGCCAGGATGCCCAAGATGTGAATGTTTTCTAGGCTTCCTTTCCCTCAACCCTAGTATCTCCCTTTTTTCATTCTAAAGAGCAGCAGATTTTAACCATCATATTAGTCACAGATTTATTCTCAGCGATTTCTTTTTCACAGACTTGGGTCCTGGCCTCTGATTTCTCCATCCGTTGCTCCACATTCACCATGTGCCTGTCTAGTTTCCCAGCTTTTGATGAGAGGTTCTCTACCTTGCCTTCCATTGAGGACAATGTGTTCTGCATTGCCCTGAATTTCACATGAAGTGACTCCATCAGCTCATGGGGGGATCTGCTCTGCTGCGATGTGGAAAAAGTCGACGAGTCCAATGAAGATAGACAAGATGACAGCATCATCTCAGGCCAGGGCACAGGAAGGCATGGACTAAAGAAATTGTTCTTGTCATTCTTATCTTTATTTGGGGCATAATTTTGCTCTGATTTTCAGTTGCAGACATCTTAGGTAACTTACTGAGCTCATCATACATTAAAATATTTAAGACATAAAAAGGTGCACAAATATAGCAGAAATTCTGAATAAAAGCAGTTTTTCACATGAGTCAGGCTCTACCCCTGCTGTCTCCACTCACTTATTGCAACACTTTCTCTGGGCTGATAACTAGTCGTATGTGCACATAGCACCATGTTTCCTTTCAGTCAAATTGTCAGTGTGTAAGTTGTTAGTACCATGAAATATAATCAGGCATTGTGGCACTCTGAAGAAAACTCCCTGTTTATTATATTACAAAGGTGCATGGTATTAAATAGACTACAGTAATGAAAAAGAACTATAACATATATATTGGATTTCATTTTAAGTAAATAGAAGCTTTTTGTCTGTATGATACCTTGTTTTGATGCTGATGGGGAGTTTGGGAGCGCATAGTAGTTTTTGCATCTAGCCATTTTTTCAGGCTGATGTAGATTTAGACTATAGGCATGTATCTTTCAAGGTTTACATACTGTGAAAACCCAAATGGAAAGGAATAGAAAATGACTTATTTGATTCCAGTATTCAGTGTCATGGAATTCTGTTCTAGTACCTAGTATCTAGTATGCAGTGGGCCTGGAGGACTCTTTAAAATTTATCTAAGAGCATGCAGTAAAGTTTTATAGAATTAGGGAAGGTCTGTCTCATTTTAAGTCTGGGGTTGCAGTATTTATAATAGTATCATTTTGATCCAAGATAAATTTATGGTGATATTTGAAAGAAGTTAACATATCCTAATAAGAGAATTATTGGGAAGTAACAGCAGAAGTTTTGTCAATCAATATCGCCATAAGAGTGTTAAAGGAAATACAAGTTTCTAGCTAGTGTTTTTTAATTTGAGCTAATTAGCATTCTGGTTATTTCACTTCTTAAAAATCACTTTGTGGTATCTAGATTATTAGAAAAATAGTTTTCAGTAAGAGGTTGTCAGTATGATAAAAAGTGGGTCTGTATTCTGAATTTAATTTCTGTGTTTTGGAAGTAGTTGTGCTTTTTATAAAAAGGAATGTAGTTAAGGTCTTCTTGTTCAGCCAAGCAGTTGGTAAATTTTTGAGTGTCTTGTATTTGTTTACAGGATATGATGTAGCAGTTAGCCTCAAATGTTTGATCATTTTTATTGTCATTAAAGCTAACTGAGATCAGTCTTTTACAGTATGTTGTATGTAGTGACCAACAAGCTGCTGTCTAGTAATTTGGGGGAAAATAGAAACAGAATTTTTCTGTAGCATAATATTCTTCTCAATAATATGTACAGACGTATCTGCAGAGAGAGATTACTATGGGGGGGTGTCTGTGGTTTTTTTTTTTCTGGACCATGATATGAATCAATATACTATTAAGAACCTCTTCATCAACAGGTAGCAGTATAGAAATTATATGAAATAAAATCCATAATTTTTATTTTATTCACATTCATTCTGTTGAACTCTTAAGAAAAATAACATAAAACCAAATATAAATATTATTTTCCAAGCAGAAATTAGAGTACCTGATAAGCTGGACTCATCAGTCTGGGAGCATCCGGATTCCACACATGTGAATGGAGCTGACTTTGATCTCACTGTTCTGTCCATGGCTGAAATAGCTTCTTGTAGTTATGAAGCCAGGTAGGTAAAAGTTACCTGTCAGGTTGCTTGAAAATCTCATACAGATAGGCATAAAATGCCCAAAAGTAGCAGCTGTTAAGTCAGTTTCTTTAAGTTTATCTAGAGAGGAAATTTTTTTAATGTTTTCAAAAGTTGTAGTTATATAGGTTGTTAGAATTTAACACAAGGTCTTCCCTATGGATGCTGCTGCTTTTTAAACTGCTTAATAGCTCTCAACCTAACCTACATGTTACTTGAAACAAAACCTGTTAAGGAAAACCTCATGCCATTCACTGTGATATTGTTGATTTCATAATGTTATCTTCACTTCTTTGTATCAAAATTGCATTCTTTTATGGAATTAAGAACACTTTATTACTGAAGGTTTTAGTTAAAATCGGACATTAAGTGTGATTTCTAAACTTAAAACCATTTCTTGCACAGGTAATGTTAGGCATCCCCAATAACATAGCTTATAAATGTTCAGAATATGAAACAACTTGTTATAAATATAAGCACGGTGTTAGAAATATGATTTTCTTTCCTGATGGAAATAATAGTCCAGAAATTACTCCTTCACTGGAACGTTTCTCAAGCATGCTAGGATAGGCAGGCTTATATTTGTATCTCAGAAACTTAGAGTTTGTTTATTATGAGAGCATAATTTTGTAAGCTTGCACAGTGGAATGTAAGATCCAGTTACCTTAGTCACTGTAGTATATGCGTGGTTTTAATTTGAAACAGAAGATAGCAAGTAGTGCTTTCTGGAGACCTTTCTTTGTCTTAAGCATGTTCCCAAAGGCAGGCTGTCCATGCTGCATGCCTGAATATTATACAGCTAATTCAAATACTCTATTTGCAGTTATTTTTCTTACCTATTAAGTTGCTAGCAGTTGGACTGAATTCCTTTTTATTGATAATTCATTTTTGTGGGAAAAGACTAATACTTCATTCGGAAATATCCCATACTAATTTGTGGAAAAGTTGGTACTGTGTTTATTTGGGTTTTTTTTATTATTTAATTTTAGACAAGTCGGAATAAAGAATGGAATGTTTTTTGGCCAAGCAAAAAAGTTGTGTCCAAATCTTCAAGCAGTTTCGTATGATTTTGATGCGTACAAAGAAGTTGCGCGGACAGTATATGAAATATTAGCAAGGTAACATGTGCTGTTCGTTTACATGATCTTTCATGGTAAGGTTATCAAGCATATTTTATTTGCCATTGCTGAATGCCATTACTCAATCTAGTATTTCCTTCTCCATGTTGCTCTTCAGCTTCAATAAAGTCATTCCTATTTGAGATCTTCCTTTTGTAGTATTTTTGTTATTTTGGGCACGGTGCTGCTTCTGAGCATTCTTTTATCTTGAAGCCAAATCCTGTAAACAGTCAACATCTGACTTCCAAAGGAGTCATTGTTAAATTTTTTACTGATTACACCATGAGAAGCAGATCCCTGCTTAGTAGTGAGATTCTTCCAAGAGGTTTTTTTTGAGTAACTTAAGAATGGGTTATTAGAGTAACATCTATTAGCAACTACTTTCTGGTTTAAAATACACTTGAACAAAACTGGAAATTTGTTACTGTCAATGAAAAATAAGTATTCAACTCCTTTTCCAGCTGTTCCTTTAAAATCATGATGCATGTTGAAATTAGTCCTACATTTGTAATGTTACTGTAATTTGCTGTTTTAGCATTTTTAATATGTAAGTGATGTGTGATACAAAATAATCAGGGAAATGCCACCACAAAAGGAAGACTTTATTTGCGACATATTTGTTTTAACAGATGGTGAGCTGTTGCTGGTGTTTCACCTCCTTTACTTTGTGTTGATAGCTATACTCATAACATCGAAGCAGTCAGTTGTGATGAAGCACTAGTAGATATCACTGAAATCCTTACAGAGACCAGATTGACTCCTGATGAACTTGCAAATGCTATCCGCACCGAAATCAAAGCCCAAACTAAATGCACTGCTTCTGTTGGGATGGGTAAGTACCTTATTTCATTTCTGTTTCCAAGCAGTGCCTGCTATTGTTAGGTGTATCAAAGCTATGTAAGATTGCTAAAACTCTTAAGTGTTTGTGCGATATGGAATATATTACCATTTTCATTAAATTAGTGTAAACAGAAATGCAAGAAAATCTTCAGAAGTGGAAAGTTTTAAGCAAAAACTTATAAAATTGCTATCACTTCTCCTTTGTTATCTGAACAGTATGCTACAATTCCATCTGTATGATATTCTTACATTCATTTTTATGAAATGCTACTGTATTTTTCCAGTAAATAGAAAAATGAGCACAGCTTCTGCTCCTTATCAGGGATAGCAGTAAGAGTTTATGGGGTGGCATGATTTAGCATAATTATTATAAGGTATTGAAAGCAAAGATTTGTGTGATTTGTAGTAGGTATTGTGTATGAAATCACACATCTGAAAAGACTTCCCTGATTTCTTTTCACTTGGCCCTTTCCTTTCTCCTTTGTTTTTGTCCCTAATTAATACTAGAGTTGAGTATCTGTAAATAAATATACTGAGTGTATATAAGTGTATGAAATCCACTTGTGAGACAAGCTGAAATTCATTACTGTAAGCAGAATTCTTCCTTTATTTCTGATGATATCATAGTACAGGACTGTAATTCCCTGGACTCCTGTTTGCATCTTGTTTTGAATTGAAACACATTTGTATTCTCTTTTATATGCTTATTTAGTGTGTTTGTTTTTTCTATAGAAAGAGCGGAATTTTTAAAGCGGAGTTTTTAAAGCGTTACTTTCTAATCTGATACCATAGTTCTCTTGCTGATTGAAAGAGACAAATACCTATGAGCAATTTTTTTTTTTCTGATAATCAATTTGTGTGAGATACTGGAAAATAATTTTGGTATCCTTTCTAGAAATTCATATGGTAGGTACACTACATGGACTTTGTCTCTTCACTCATAATTCATTGTTAAGTAAATAAATCAGAGGAAACAATTGTACTATTACATGAATGTAGAGACCTTATTTCAAAAACATGGTCTGCCAGAAGCATACATCTTGTGTAAGTGATTTATATGTTGCTCAATGGGAAAGTTATACCAATACAATAAAATGTAAATCTGAATAGATACTGTTACACCATTGAGATCTCCTCTCAACACCATTGTCTGATTAGAGAGAAATTAAAAAGGACAGGGTTATGCCAGTGGAATAAATTTAATTTTTACCCTAGAGATTTTAGTGGCTAAACTAAACTGATTTAAACAACACTAGTGAAAGATTAAACACTCATCTATAAACATCCTGTATCTTGGTTTCTCATTTGTTAAATGAGGTATTAGTTTTTTCCTACTTTACTTCGGTGTTGTGGGAATAATACATTGCAGAAAGTAAATCACTGAGATTTCATGGTATTAGAGGCTATGTTGGTATGTCTGAAAAATAAGAGGATCAGAAATCTTCAGTACTCTATAGACAAAACATGAATCCCCAAAGTTTAAATAGGAAATTGAATGAGGAATCTGTCATTAATTGTTTCATCAATTTAACCTCTTGGGAGAAACAGTGCACGTAAAACTCTGTTATTGTTCTTATTGACTAAAATTTTAGAATAGACAAAAAGAGTGTGAACATAGGTGGGAGGAGAAGAGCAACAGTAACACACAGTGCTCTGAGTTGTGAATTCCCCTGACCTTTTATCAGTTTGGTTTATCTTAGAACAGGGTGTTTGAGTGGCAATAATGAATCTGTTTGGGTATCATTTCAGAGATCTTGCTGGCTGGGCATGAATAAGCCTATAAACAGGGAGGAAAGAATGCTCAAATAGGTCTTGTTCCCACCACGCTTTATGAGTGCATATAATCATTTAATAAAGTCATTGGATTTTTAGTGAATACTCAGGCCCAAATATTAGCTTAATTCCAGTATTTCACATATAATATACTTGATAGAATTGTCACCTAAGTATTATTTACATTGACCACAGTGGATTTTTTTAAGTTCTGCAGTGTTAAAATACTACACTTCTAAATTTTCAGCCATTTGCACTTAACTGTTTATCTCTACCTCTACATGTGTAGAACATAACAAGACAAATAAATTCAGTGTTCTTAGTGAAGTGTCCTGCGCTTATTTGTTGGTTGTTTGGGGTTTTTTGGTGGGTTTTTGTTTGGTTAGTTTTAACTTTGCAATTGCAGTTACCACTACAGTTACACTGCTGTAATCACAAATACTCCTAGTTGCTAAGTTGGAAATAGATACTGCAAATATAAACTAATATATTTCATTAAAGTCTTTATTATTCTTTGTAAAAGACAAAGAATTTAACTATACTTTCTGCATTTTTTTCCTTGACTGTTGAACTGCGGCATTCTACTTGAGAAGTTACCACAGACATACTTTAATTTGTTGTTTTTACAGGTTCCAATATTCTGCTGGCCAGAATGGCGACTCGTAAAGCAAAACCAGATGGACAGTATCACTTAAAACCTGAAGAAGTGGATGATTTTATCAGAGGGCAACTTGTTACCAGTCTTCCAGGTACTCCTTTCTTTTACAGGACATTTTGTCTCCTGATACTAAAGCACTTTCAGCTACAAATCTGTGTTCTGGATCAAACAAGTTTAGATGCTATTCTATGGTTATGATCCGAAAAAAGAAGATACACTGATTTCTGAAAACTTCTGAAATTTCTGAAAATCTCTGTGACCTTTTTGTATCTTTGAGAAACATCTTTTTTAGCAGAATTTTACAGATCACACAGCATGATCTATGGAAGAAGCTCAGAGTTTAGTATGTTATGCAACCTTATATTCTTTAATAAAATTACTTAGATGAGTCATTTCAAGTGAGTGCTAGCTTGCTGTATCATAATGAATGTTAAAATAGTAACATCAGGTACTTAGCACTGAGAGAGACAGGGTTTGCTTAGAACTGAGAACTAGCTCAAGAGAGTATTCTTTCTAAAAAGGAATGTATGAAGTCAGGAGTTCAAAAAAATCATGCAGATGCCATAGCAAAACAGAGAGCATATGAAGGGGAAAAAGGAGAGAGGGGAGTTTGTTTAACCTCTGCTGCATCTAAGAAACTCTTTGAGATTTGGAAGAGAGTAAGGACAGAAGGAAAATTAAGAAGTAAAATTTGCCAGAGGATAATGTTACCAAACTGGAGAAGTGTTTCAGCTTGTAACGTGACCTGTACTAGAATGGCTGACAAATAGGAAGGTGGAAAGTAAGGCTACTGTGGGAGTATTACCGCTGTTAGGCTCTGCATCCAGCTATAGACAGTTTTTGGTTTGGGTAGACTTAGAATACACATTAGGCATTTGTTACACAGGTAATTTTTGTGTGTGTGTGTGTAAGGGTCTTTAGTCAGTGGTATACTGCAAATTGTGACAGAATGTGTTGATTCTTTTAAAAAAAAACAACAGGTTTGTCAAATTCTAACTTTTTTGCCTAGTTGTCTGAAGAAATGATTGTGACAATGATTATGATTTATAATTTGAAAGTATGACAGTACTAATAATTTTATGAACTGTTTGCAGTTTCAGCCAAATCTTACTAAGAGATAGAAGTTCTACATAATGTTTCTGGAAGTTTTGTGAAAAAAGACAGCTTGACAGAGGAGAGTGATTCAAATGAGTACATCCTTTGAGGGACAGGCAGGCAAAATTCAGCTATTGTACATTGTGGCAGTAGTTCCCAGTCATCATACGTATAGCCAGAGTACATGTTTTCTGTCCTGCATTCCTTGGTCAGGTAGGAGAGGGAGGGGTATTTCAGTAAGGGAGAACTGGAGCGATTGAGTGGAATGCCTGTGGACATAGAGAAGACCAAGGAGAAAGTTAGAGGGCAGGAAAGAAGCATTTCTGGCCCATAGGTTTTAGGGAGGTTCTCCAAGGCACAGCGGGATTCGCAGAGAGATGGCAGGGAACTGGAGTTACTGTGGTGGGAGAGTGATAGACAGTAAGGGCATACGGAATACACCTGTATGAAAACAGGCTTTATTATATTTTTTTATTGTTTCAGGAAAATATTTAAAAGCATTGTAAGCTAAAGTGTTTCCTGGCATGTAACTCTGTATTGTACTGTTACTCAATACTTTAGTAGTATAATGTGACACAGACATAGTGCAAAAAGTGCTGAGTAAGTACTCATTTATGCTTTGTATGTTAGCGATGAGCTGAGCTCAGTCTGCATGTGAACACACATATTTAGTGTTAAATGTTCAAAGTAGTATTTTTCTCTGTTTAAGAGAAAAAAAAAAGAGAAGGGAAACAAAAAATAGACCCTCAAATGGAAAAGTGGTAGGAATAGCATACATAGTGCAGGTTTACCAGAAATTCTCTTTATGTATCCCCTTCCATGGCCAAACATAATTTACAGCACAGCACCATTTCTCTTTGGTATAACTTACAGGAGATATTTTTCCTTCAGAAAATTATTCATATAGTACTGTGCTTTGACTTGAGTATTTTACAGTTTTCAGAATTCACTTGCATGTTCATAGTAAAAACTTTTTAGTGTTTGTGTCAATAATGCCAGCTAGACAGAGAAACAGATTATGAAAGATAGATGTTGATTACCTGAGATTTCTAACTTTTGCTGACTTTGGTAGTGTAAACTCATAGGACTTATATTTTTTGGAAGTAACAGGCCACCTCTCCAAAACCCAGAAATACACTTAAGTTTATCACACTTATATATGTGCCGTTGCCATGGATATCTACAATTTCCAGTGCTTGGTAATTCAAAGCACAAGTGATCAGGTATGCTATCACTTCTACTTGAAATACTGTTCTTCTACCTAGGAAGCAGTGGAACAGTAGTCAAAATATTTGTTGGTTTTCTTTTAGATTAAATTACTTGTATATGATGGCAAAACATATTACATATTAGAATCATAGAATCATAGAATCATTAAGGTTGGAAGAGACCTCTGAGATCATCGAGTCCAACCATCAACCCAACAACACCATGCCCACTAAACCACGTCCCTAAGCGCCTCATCTACCCGTCTTTTAAATACTTCCAGGGAT